>NW_004949256.1:317702-322079 GCF_000317375.1 Microtus ochrogaster | reverse complement strand
TTCTCATCTGTTGCAGATGGAAGTGCCTCTGCTACTGGCTGAATAGGGTACTTATATAAATATCATTAGGAATCATTTTATTGTCACTTCTTTTAGATCAGTAACATTTGGTTTACCCTATGCCTCTGGTTCTTGGTCACCCATGCATATTGGGCATGGGTTCAGTCTTGCAGAATGGGCCTAACTCTTATCAGGCATGGGTTGATTACTCCCACAGGCATTGTATCATCATTACCCTAGCATACTGCCACAACAGGACAGTTTGCAGACTAAAGATTTTTGGGCTGGATTGGTGTTTACATTTCTCTTTTGTAGCCTAGGGAGTACCTACCTATACCAAAGGCATTAGAATTTAGGGGTGAAGGTTATATGTAAACACCATCTCACCCTCTCCATATTTGAGTTTTGTGGGTGTTGTCTTCAACAATGGGATCAGTTCGTGGAGAGAAACCTATTGTCTTGGCAACAGCCTGGGTTGTTTCAGAACTTTCATGGGACCCCTTAAGCCAACAATTCAATTGGATGTAACCTAGTTCCAGCACAGGAAGCTTAGTTTGGTGAGAAGAGATGGCCATTTGGGACTCTGTCTCCCCCACTATTAAGAGACTTCATTAGATTTGCCTTTTTATATTTTAGGAATTTTCCATGGCACTGTTTCCCTACCACCTCTCAAATGCCCCTCAATTCTAGCTGTCTTTCCCCACATTTCTTCCTTCAATTCCATCTCCCCTACCACTACCCACCCAATCCTCCTGTTCCTGTCCCTCTGCCTCATAAAATTTATTCTATTTGTCTATTGGAAAGGAACTCGCTAGTTAGTTCCCAGCTGCTTAGCCCAAAAATAATCACACAGAAATTTTATTATTTATATCACTGCTTGGCCCATTACCTCTAGCTTCTTATAGGCTAACTCTTACATCTTAATTTAACCAATCTCCATTAATCTGTGCATTACCACAAGGTCTTGGCCTACCAGCAAAGTTTTAACACATCTGTCTCTGGCTGCGGCTCCATGGTTTCTCTCTAATTCTGCCCTTCCTTCTCCCAGTATTCAGTTTAGTTTTCCCCGCCTACCTAAATTTTGTCATGCGATAGGTTCAAAGAACTTTATTTATTCATTAATGGTAATCACAACACACAGAGGGTACTCCCACATCATTTGCCCCCCCCCCACAAAGAGATCATCCTTAGTGAGATAACCCAGAAACATAAAGATAAATATAGCATGTATTAAGTTATAAGTGGATATTAGCTGTTAAAATGATAACCAAGCTACAATCCATAGACCCAGAGAAAGAGGTATAGAGGAAGGGACTAAGGGTTATACGTGGATCTTACCTAGAGGAAGGGATGAAGAGTTACACATAAATCTTACCTTCTCAGTCTCCCAAGACTTACACAGGTGACTCCTTTGCAAACATCACTACAGATAAAACTCATAATATCACTTTTCTAGATTTCAAGGCCTCCGTAACCAGCCAAACTGGTACCTAATATTAAGCACTATATGACCATACCCTAATATTAAGCTTTAAATATCCAGGCTTTCTTCTTAGACTATAATATTGAAAGCATTAATCAGAATTAATACTATATAGCATATGATGATTAACCTTATATTAACAAAATGTTACTAATTCCTGTTGATATGAAGTCAATAAATATGATGTTATAAAACATAAGAACAAGAAAGGAATAAAAGTAAAGATTTAAACGTGTGTGTGTGTGTGTGTGTGTGTGTGTGTGAGTGTGGGTCATTTTATGATACATAATTTAGCCATTTAAACAACAAAACATTTCAACCTTTTCTCAGGATGTCCTGAAGTTGCATTCTTAAATGCAGACCCCAGTTTAGTGAATTCATATGAGAAAAATTGCCATGATCCGAGATTTCGTTTGTTTTTCCACTGTCCTTCACCTGTATTTTCAGAACATACTCTCTGAATTACTATTGCAAATTAGAATGATCAAATAGTTCTTCAGAACATATATAACACTCTTTCTGGGTCACATTTGACTTCACTTTTAGGGACATCTGTGAATTGAATCTAGTTATATGTCTACAGAAGCAAAGAGAGGTAAGTGGTGCTAGCTTTTGAGGTCAACCAGCTAACAAGCTTCCTCCGGCAAAGCAGAATTAATCCTCTCCGATGATATAACTGTGTAGAGATGCTTCTGTCTCAGAGAATGGGAGTAATATAGTCACTTCAGGCAAATCAGCCTGAGGAGAACGTAAAGGGTCTGGTCCATGTTCTGAGCCTCTGTAAGTTCTTGTCACACGCTTTACATCAGCATCCAGAATTTCATTGTCTCTCAACCTGTACTTTGCTATCATGACAGCCACTTTCCTATGCTGAGGGCTAGGCTTTATTTGCAGCTCAGCAAACTACATGAATAGGGCCTCATTTTGACTTTCAGCAATTGCAGAATATAAAGGTGAAAAATATTCCATTTTTGGGATACAATTATAAACTCATTTCCACTGTCCTATTTACAGTTTCCTCTCCCCTCTACCCACATAGCCCCTTTCCTCCTGACTTCTCAAGTTACCCCCTTTATGTACTCAAATTAACCAGTTTCTATCAATCTACATTCTACCACATGACTTCTAATCTCTCCTCCATTCTGTAAGTCTGGCTTCTTCAGTTTCTTGCTGAAGTCCCTTGCATGCCTAGATTCATCTCCAGTTTCATTCTGTTATCAAAGTCCTCTCCTGCCTAGCTGTTGGCCATTCATCTCTTTATTAAACCAATAAGAAGGTGCCTTAGGAAATATACATCTTTTCAGTGTACAAAAAGATTTTCCCGCAACAACTGGTATTGCAAACCTATGCAAGGATCTATTGCTGAAGAGGCCATTTACCCTACAAGAGAAACTACTAATAGCATTTTCATAAATCAGTAAAGTTTCTAACTGTATTCTAAATACTTATTATACCCACAGGTAAGAGTAGTTCTTACTCCTCATCAAAGAATCTTCATTTTTCAGCAGACAGAGGTTACTATAGAGATTCACTTTTGGAGAAAATGCAGAGAATAAGTTACCATGAAGTATCTAGCCATGATTAGTTCATTGGTAACACAACCCCTACAGCTAAGGTTCAGGGACTATTGCAGAATAATGGGGAGAAAGATTGTAGGGGCTGGATCAGAATATCCACAGCTAGATAGTGTCTATTAGATGCAAAAGGCAAGATGTATCCATGAAATTTCAATAATATAGTTGCCTAAATAATACCTGTATAATGACAACACCAATTGACATGCCAACAGTAAAGAGAGAACAACTCTGGATGGTCCCACTTCTAGATGAACATTTGCAAGATAGTATCTGCTCAGAGAGGGAGAATCAGTTTTCCCTAGAGATGAATCCCCTTGATAGGTTATCCAGTAATACATGGTCAGCCTTAAATGAGTATACATGCAACACACAATACTAAATGGACTCAGTAGGTTTAAAGATATCGTCATGAATCTGAAAAGGAATTATGGAGTAGAGAAAGGAGTGATTGACAGCAGAGGCAAGAGAAGTAGAAATGACGTCAATACAGTGTGCTCTTATATGAATTCAAAAAATAAAAACATATCTTAAAATTCTAATTTCACTTATGTGAATCCAGAGACAAAAAATGTGTCTCTGTATTACTTCATCTATTATTTGTAAGACTTTATTTCTTGATAGTAGTAACTGCAAAAGTATAAAACAGTATTATTTTCCTTCACTTTGCATCAATGTTTGACTAATGTTAAGGACTGCCAAATTCCTTGCTCTTTATTTTGTCTATTTGTTCTTTGCAATGTTTAAACCAAGAACACTGCCAATTCTAAATTGTAAAATTGTATTTTTTTCAAACATAGGGTTTTGCTATGTAGCGCTGACTCTTCTGGAACTCCCTCTGTATAATTTGCTGACCTCAATCTCACAATGACTCCCAGTTACTGGGATTAAAGGCACGCAACACTACATCCTGCAGTGTCATTTTTTATATGTATTTATTTTATACATCCCTGAAGCCAAGCCCACTGTGAGGTAGCCACATCTCCTAGGCAGGTGGTCCACTTCTATATAAAAATGCTAACAATGAACCTATAGGTGAGCCAGAAAGTAAGTCAGCAAACAGCATTTCTTCAGGTTCCTGTCTTCGCGTTCTTGCTTGAGTTCCTACACAGACTTTTGCTTTTGGTAGCTTCTGACCTGGTAGTATATGCCAAATAAAACATGCTCTCCCCCAAGAGCTTTCAGTATTTTTATCATAACAACCGAAAGGAAATTAAAATGATCTGGAAGCAGAGCTTGTAAATGTTGGACTTGGGAAGTTAGCTGAGGAAATTTCCTAGCAAGGTGATGAAACTTATACAAAAAAGTGTGTGTGTGTGT
>NW_004949256.1:311342-317557 GCF_000317375.1 Microtus ochrogaster | reverse complement strand
AGAGAGTGAGTGTTGAGCCAATAACAAAGAGGAATCAGGACTTGATAACTTAGGGAATTCCTTATAATACTAAAAAACTAGAAATGACATAATTGGTTAGTTAAATGGGTTTTGAGTCAGAATTCTCTTTGCTTTCTTGCTGTCATGCAATGAACAGCTCTGCACAGACATGTGTTCCCAGCCGTGATGTTCTGCCTCAATAAAGACCCAGAGATAATAGTGTTAACCGGCCCTGGACTAAAGCCATGAGCCACAGTAAATGTTTTCTCCTTCCAGTTGTTTGTCTCAGGAATTTTCTCAGTTTGTCTGGGATCTGACTAAAATACTATGCTTTTACCTATTAAGTGGCAACATAATAATTTTTAGTTCATTAAATTTTTGTAAAATAGAAAGTGCTGGTGTTGTAGCTCAGTACTTGAGTGATTGCCTAACACGCACAAAATGTTGTTTCATTTAGCACTGAAAAAATGGATTAAGTAAGTGAAAATTTATTTAAAATAACATTTAGAATATTACTTTAATTTATAAATCTTACTTGTATTATAAAAATTTATAATATGTTTATTATTAAAAACTTCAAAGAGCTTGTACTTAGGATACACATCTGTTTTGGAAATACAAAATACTTGGTGGAATGGAACTGAATTATCAAGGAAAATACACCTGATGCTTACTACAACAAGTATGCATTGCAGTAAATGATTGGCTGTGCATGAATATGACTACTTTTTATTATCCTTAGAATTTTCTAATAGTTCTTACTGTAAACTGTTTTCGTGAATGTCTTAGTAAATACAAAAAAATATATATGGTATTTTAATCCTACCTTAAAGAAACATTTTAGCTCTTATTTTTATTCCTATACATTATTTGACTTTTAAATAAAACTTCTGGGTTCATGCAGAGCAGTCATAAAATTAAATACATACCTCCAGTTTTAAATGCTCAAGTGTAAAATTTTTATGTACATTACATGTTTAAATGTGTATAACACTTTTGGATGAGTTTATTAGGTATTTAAAATAAAATTTAAAAGTCATGTTCTAAGCATATGCTATAAGTTTATATAAATATTGAATGTTATTTTACTCATAATAAATGTGAAATCTCACAGGAAAAATTAAAATATATTTTCTTCACATAATCTTAATGCAGCAATATTTGTAATACCCGAGTCCCATTACAAAAGAAGTATTAGTCTGAAGGGTATATTAAAATGCAGTCATAATTTGCAGAAAGCACAGTCAATTCTACAAGCGATCCACAGTCTCCCTTGGGGGTAAAATGTGGCACAATTAAGAGTAGTCCTTTACTATGTCCCTGGGATCATTTCCCCAAGGTTAGTTACACTTCTAAATATTATTACTAAAACATATTCACCATTTAGTGCTAAAACAAAGCAGATAGTCTATCTAAGCCTTTTGATTCATCAAAGACTGAGCTATTGAAAATTTCAAGTTCTGTTGTCATTCCTCTTTGAAAAATTGGTTGGACTTCTAATTAAAGAAGAAATGTCAGCCATAAGTTGGTAAGATATATCCTGAGATTTATTTGTAATATCTTTTGCCCCCAACTTCAATTTTTAAACATACTATTTCATATTTTCACCCACACATTGTGAAGACATTCTAAGAAAAACAATGGATCTGTTAAATTACAGAAAATGGAATAACTTTGTCCTGCATTAAAATAAAGCAAATGATGATGGAACTCTTGTATTACCTGGAAAGTCATGGAAAGCTAAAAACCAACGCATGGATGAAGCAATAATGATGCATATAAGAAGCACATGGCCTTTAATCATACAAACCTGTGCAGTCAGACAAGATATGTGTTCATATGCACATAAACTTGTTAGTAGTGCTACAGTGTTTTAGGGAAATTCTAAGACCCTCAGCCTCATATTGCAGGTACTCATCACATTACAACAATGAGTCAAATTATTTTATGAAAAAATATAGTTTTTCAAAGTCAACTAGAATGAGAAATAAAAATTTATTTCTTGTGTTAAAAGGTCAATTAATTGCTTAGTGTGTCACAAATAAATGCTTCACCTCACTAATATACAACTAATTAAATTAGAACCCAATGATCTACTGAGAGAAAGTGTATTTTATGGATTTTTATTGCTTATTTATTGTTACTTATTCTACTTAAGATGGTATCTATATTGATAGATTTTGATATGCCATATCTTGACTTTTTTATTAGAAATTGTCTAAAATATGACTTGTGAAAATCATACCAGAATCACTGAATTTGTTCTTCTGGGATTTACAAACAACCCTGACATGCAGGTCTCCCTCTTTGTTTTATTTCTGGCCATCTATTCAGTTACCTTGCTGGGAAATTTTCTCATTATTGCAGTTACCAGCGTGGACCATGCTCTTCAAACACCCATGTATTTCTTTCTGCGAAACCTATCATTGCTTGAAGTTTGTTTCACTCTGGTCATGGTGCCAAAGATGCTGGTAAACCTAGTGTCAACAAGGAAAGTCATCTCTTTCGTTGGCTGTGGCACCCAGATGTACTTTTTCTTTTTCTTTGGCAGCTCTGAATGTTTTCTCCTCTCTATGATGGCATATGATCGCTTTGTAGCCATCTGTAACCCTCTCCGCTATTCTGTCATAATGAATAGGTCCCTGTGCTTGTGTATGGCCATAGGTTCTTGGATGTCTGGTGTTCCTGTGTCCATGCTACAGACAGCTTGGATGATGGCTCTTCCTTTCTGTGGGCCCAATTCAGTAGACCATTTTTTTTGTGATGGTCCTCCTGTTTTAAAATTAGTTAGTGAAGATACAACTACATACGAAATGCAAGCACTTGCATCCACTCTTCTCTTTATCATGTTTCCGTTTTCTCTCATTTTGGTCTCTTATACCCGCATTATTGGGACCATTTTGAAGATGCCATCCGCTACTGGTCGACAGAAGGCATTTTCTACTTGTTCGTCACACCTTATTGTGGTGTCCCTCTTCTATGGGACAGCCAGTTTGACTTATCTAAGGCCCAAATCTAACCAGTCTCCTGAGAGCAAGAAACTTGTGTCTTTGTCTTACACGGTCATTACACCTATGTTAAACCCCATCATTTACAGCCTAAGGAACAACAAAGTGAAAGGAGCAGTCAAGAGAACTATCAATCGAAAGGTCATGAAGAAGTTGGATGCCTTATAAGATGCTCCATGCAGAGAATTTCTAAGCACAGTGGAGTGCAGTATCCACCCACATTTCAGGGAAAGGGGTAGATGGTTTTTCTTTTTCCAGCAGAATCACTTCAATATTGAGCTCCTCCCAGGCCATGAATCAGAGTCCTCACAAGAAAGAAATGAAACTCTCAAGTTGAAGTGGTTGAGAAAGAGATTATAAGCAGGCCATTTAAAGACTGTGGGAAAGTTTATGTGATTGCCACTCAGGTTATGTGATGTAAACTGGGCAAACTTTGGCCTGAAGTGGTAAGTGCTTTTATTCACTGCGCATATGCTGATGTTTCTCAGGATGTGATGTATAAAAAAGACACAGGAGCTCTGCACGCAGAAAAAAAAAAAGTCGCAATCCTGGTCTTATTCTGTTTTTGTCTTTTTAAATGTATGATTGGCTTCTGTTCTTCCCCACACCAAAGCTGAAGTAGAGAGTGAAACCACCTGACTCAGAATATGAAGACCAGACTTTAGGGAATCAAGCCAGGTGGAAAAGGGTAGGACATATGATGCAGAGTAAATGTAAATACACACCACAAACCACTATGTGATCTATGGCTAATGAGATAGAAGAATGCGATGTGGTTTAAGTTATTTTTATTAATATAGATTTCCCAAAAAAGTAAAATTTACAGATACAAGGGACACACGATGCAAACTCTTAATGTGAGTTCCGTACTAAAATGAATCTTTCAAAATAAATTATCTCAAATTGAAATTTGTTCATATAATCATGGACATTTTGTTCAGAGACTAAATTAGGCAGTACTTATTAACTAATCATCTGTTTTACGGTTAACATAAAAATATTTGTATTATACCATGGCAGAAAATGAAGAACAGAAACCTGCTAAAAGACATGCTGGTATAATTGGTACAAATGTTATGGGGCTAATCAACCATTTTTGATCAGATTTAAAGCTTACTCCATGAAATGGACCACATAACAGCCAGTGCTAAAGTGGCTAATAACCTGAGAATAGATAGGTCACAGGCCTAAGGAAAAATCTGCTGCTATTATTCTGGTAAATATACATAATAATAAAATGATTCCTAAGAACACATTGCTATGCCCATAGATCAGTACCTTGCTCATAAGAGGAGCTGCTTCTTGCAGCAAAGGGGAATTAACACATAGACCCACAACTTGACAATGGCAATGTGAGAGACTTTGGAGCATTCAGTCCTGAATAGGATGTCTACATCAAACTCATTCTTCTCTCAAGGCTCAAAGATCCATGCAAAGAGGAAGTGGAAAGATTGTAAGAGCCAAAGAGGATGGATGACTCCCAGAAAGCAATGTTTTCCAGACTCATCACTGATGTACATATGAACTCATACACGTAGCAGCACACGCAAGACCTGCACAGGTGCAAACCAGGTGGCATCTCAAGACCGAGAGGTGGCAGTAGATTTGTGGTCCCACAATTACCCAGGACTCTGCAATTGATACATGCAAGCAAAGGGAAAGTCAGTTTTCTGTATTGGAGTATCATTGAGTATATCAATCACACTCCTGGACAGACTCAATGCTTAGGAGTAGGTGGCCAACACAAAAGGAACTCCATGTTTTGGGGTTTTATTTTGTTTTATTAGGAGCTTTTTGTTTAGTTTTGGTCTAATTGGTTTTGTGTTTCTTCAAATTTCATTTTTGTGTTCTTTTTGAAAAGGAGAGAAAGATAAAGAACATAAAGTTGAATGGGGGGGGAGAAGCTGGGAGGAGACTGGGTAGAGAAAAGCCCTATCAAATTATATTGTAAGAAAAATACTTAAACTAAATTAAAGTAGTAGCAATATCATAAATGTAATTTACTGTGATTATACTGCTGAGGCAAGTCAAGTGATAAATTCTATTGAATCTTTGTTTTTCATAAGAGAAAATTAGTACCAAACAGTATAAATAGCTTGCTGAGAAATGACCACTTCTCAATTTAATTTTATTCTATTTGAATTTTAAATACATTATATTAATGTTATAATTTTCTCCATTTACATTTTTATTATGATAAAGCTACCACCTAATTAAATTAACTTCACTTGAAAATAACATATATTTTCATTAAAGTTTATAAATTTCCACTGTGTATACATATCACACCCCTTCGTTATCTGTTCACTCATTGAGGATATTTTCACACACAAAAATATGGTTGAATTTGGAGAATATTATATTAAGTGAGATAACTCAGACTCAGAAAGGGGGATACCATGTGTCTTTGCTCATATGTGGGTCCTAGATTAAAGATTTTATACACATTTATCTACCTGAAGATGAGTGTGGTTATAGACCATGAAACTAGAAATGGGACCTGGAGAGAGAAGAAAATTTTAGGGACAGGAGATTGTTGAATGTATGTGATATAGTATGGATCTTGGTCTATTGATACAAACTTAAGGTCAGTTTTGTTATATGTATATTTCTGCTCTTGATTAAGGGATTGTGCTTGTTTAAAAATGTGATGTATAATAAATATAGGTTAATAGATAGTCATCTATAATACTCAAGGTCGTATTAATATTAGTTAGGTTGTACAGAAATATATTTCAAATGGATAGTTATTCTTCAGATTTTTCAAATACTTACAGAACATAGCATTTGAAATGTTTTAAGAACTTAGGACTTTTCATGACAATAAGACATCTGCTCCTGGCAGCACCAATCTACTTCAAGAGAATGATGGCCATCAAAGATATTCCTTATGGAGTTTGCTAGCCATTTGGGCAAGAAATTGCTCTTGCCTGGTCTATTTGATGTTATACTGTATGAACTGGACATGCAGAACCCACAGAAAAAGGACTGCTGAAGTTGCCTAAAGAAGGTGGGACTGACCTACAGTTTTCCTCCTTCACGGAAGAGTCTGCCAGACATTTTGACTGACAACTGCCAATACAGGTGGAGATGTTTTTGAAATTTCCTGCGTCCTGGAAAAGTCTGCTGGATATAGGAGGCTTTATACACACACACACACACACACACACACACACACACACACACACACACACACACACACACACA
>NW_004949256.1:310250-311242 GCF_000317375.1 Microtus ochrogaster | reverse complement strand
AGACACACACACATACACACACAGAAACATAGGTTTATAGGCTGAAGATGGATGCCCCAATGTTACAGAAGAACTTTGGGTGACTGTCCAGGTAGTGAGATGTCTCTGTCAATTCTAGATTTTGGGAAGTTGTTTACAATGCACTCCCTGTTAGCTTAGCTAATACTATATCCTTCTGGAGTCTCTGATGGTGTTGAAGGATAGATAGTTAAAGTTTTTCTTAGTTATGATAAAAGATAAAGTAGATATAAATATTGTAACTATAATTCTTGCTTGATAACTGTTTTGTTGTATGTAATCTTGTTATATTAAAGTTAAAAAACCTTCCTTTTTCTTTAGTCAGAAAAGAGGAGGAAATTGTGATTTCCCCTGTCTATGCTGTGAATATCATCGGTTAATAAAGGTGCTGTTTTGGGCCTATTACAATGCAGAATAGGGCAAGGTTGGACTTCAAAGCAGATAGAGGAAGAGAAAGAATGCAGGAGACAGATACATTGGAAACTTGCCGGTAAAAAACGAGCCTCTTACTAAAATATAAAATAATGGAAATGGGTTAATTTAAAGTGCAAGAACTAGGACAGTTCAGGCACCTTCTTCTCTACTGACCAAGGACCTAGCTGGGGCATCCCCATGGACACCTGGGATCCCCTCTAGAGCCAAGTCTCTTGCCAACCTAATGTAGATATCTTCTTCCCTGCTCCTATCCACATTTCCTCCATTTCTATTCTCCCACTCCCACTCCCACTGTCCTTGTCCCACGATCACACTGATGATTATCTCGAATATCACCATAGAATCTTCGTCGGGAGAGGGATGGAAATGGAGACAGAGACCCTCATCAGAGCAATGGATTGAGCTCCCAAGGTCCAGTTGAACGGCAGAAGGAGGGAGAAGATGAGCAAGGAAGTCAGGACCGCGAGGGGTGGTCCACCCACTGAGACAGTGTGTCTGTTCTAATTGGAGCTCACCAAATCCAGTTGGACCTGGTCTGA
>NW_004949256.1:307265-308280 GCF_000317375.1 Microtus ochrogaster | reverse complement strand
TGAACTGGCCTTGTCCCATAGTCACACTGATGATTATCTCGAATATCACCATAGAATCTTCATCTGGAGACGGATGGAGATAGAGACAGATACTCTCATCAAAGCAATGGACTGAGCTCCCAAGGTCCAGTTGAAGAGCAGAAGGAGGGAGAAGATGAGCAAAGAAGTCAGGACTGCGAGGGGTTGCTCCACCTACTGAGACAGTGTGCCTGTTCTAATGGGAGCTCATCAAATTCAGCTGGACCAGGACTGAATGAGAATGCAATCAAACTGGATTCTTTAAATGTGGCTGACAATGGAGGCTGACTGAGAAGCCATTGATGAAGGCACTAGGACTTGTTTCTACTGCATGTTCTGGGACCCTAGTCTATTTAAATGCAAAGCTTCCTAGGCTTGGATATAGGTAGAAGAGCCTTGGACTTCCTACAGGGCAGGATTCCCTGCCCTCTCTTAAGGAGGGAGGGGGAGGGTGAGTTGGGGAGTGAGCAGGAGGGGAATGGGAGAAGGGGAGGAAGTGTACATTTTTGAATGAAAAAAAATTTAATAAAAGAAATATTTCAGTTAGATGTTCTTCATATCTTTAAAAAACTAACAGAATAAGGCATTGAAAATGTTTTAAGAACATAGGAAATTTCATGTCAGTGAGACACATCTGCTCCTGGCAGCACCAAGCTACTTCAAGAGGAAGATGGGCACTGCAGAAGCTCCTTACTGTGTTTGTTAGCCATTTGGGTAAGAAATTACTTTTGCCTGGACTGCCTATCTGGACTTGCAAGACCCACAGAGAAATGACTGCTGAACTTGCCTAAAGGTGAGATGGTCCTTCAGGGTTCCTGCTTCATGAAGGAGTCTGCAAGACATTCTGCAGGATACAGAAAAAAGGTGACTGGCAAACTGCCAATATAGGCAAAACTGTCTTTGAAATTTCCTGCTTCATGGAAAAGTCTGCCAGATACTATGGACTTATAGGCTAAATGTGTAGGCCCCACTGGTATAGATCTTGGGTGACTGTCCA
>NW_004949256.1:297007-305865 GCF_000317375.1 Microtus ochrogaster | reverse complement strand
CAGCCCCGCCGCTCCTAATACTACACTGTTTAAGAAACAAAAACAATTCAAAGTTTTTTAATTCTTTAAAATTACGACAATGTAACATTCTGGAATGGAGATTAAGCTAATATACAATAATATTCATATGAAACATAAGATTCAATTAAATTATACTGAAGATCCCAGGTATATGCTAATTACTTTAAAACTTAGAGATACAACACTAAATATAGTTCTTTTTTCAATTAGTGGAATAAAGATGATAGACAAAACTTAAGTAAACATGTATGTGTGTGTATTTGTTTGTTTGTGTGTGAAATCTAGAAGTTATGTGAACAGGACAAAACCTGCTGCTCCGTATGTAGTTCATGTGCTCTGCAGTGACAGGCAATGGCTGTCTTGAGTGGTATAGTCAAGGAAGCTTTTCCCTAGGCATGAATATTTGAGACGTGACTGGCATGAGGAAGCATGACATCCGATAAAAGGTGGAACAGTGTTAAAGGCTAAACCTAAAACAAGATAAATTTAGCACATTTTAATTCAGAACAACAGCAGGAAAATGAATTAAATTGCACAAAGTACCAAAAAGATGTAGAATGTTTCACCCACAGCAAAAGTAATTTGGCAGCCAATAAACAGATATAGCTTACAGAAAATGAGTATTGCCTGACCCCAGAGTTTACCCTATTTGCATATTTTGCAGCTATACACCCAAGATTGACTAAGAATTAAGCTGCTATAATCAGTAAGACTCTGACTACACATTAATTGACTGTACTCTTCCATTAGGTTATAATCATTTAAACACTAAGTTAAGGTGCAGTTCACTATGTGCAGAGCAACTCACCAGCAGGTGGTGTGACTCTGAGCTGAAAATGAGCTTGTGTGACCAAGAAAAAGGATGTGAAGGAAAGTCAAGCGTAGTGGCGACAGAAAATTCTAGTGTCTACAAAAGTTACATTTGATTGTAAGCTTGAACAATGGACTGCCTTTTTGTCTTTTACTTTTTTCTTTGTTTTTTTTTTGTTTGTTTGCGTGGTGGGGGGGGTATTGAGACAGGGTTTCTCCTTGTAACAGCCCTGGCTGTCCTGAAGCTTGCTTTATAGACCAGACTGGCCTGGAGCACACAGAGATCCACCTGCCTCTGCCTCCCGAGTGCTGGAATTATAGGCATGTGACATGACCACACAGTTGGACTGCCTTTCTTGATCTTACTTTTTATTTAATGTGTGCATGTTGGGTCAGAGAGCGAGACATTCCTGGAAATTTTTTCTTGTTTTTATTTGGGCTAATTTCATACATGAATATGAGGCGTTACACTCATATATACTCCCATTACTCTCCTGTGCCCCTTCCAATCCTACTGATGCTGTTCTTTATGCCTAGTCTCTTTCCTATGTGTGTGTAAGTGCACGTGTGTAGGACTTGTACAGGTAGTCACGGCTATTGCAACTCAGTGATTGTAATGCCTGTGTCATTTCCAGAAGACAGTGCTTCATAGGAGTGCACTCCTCCCTCTGACTCTTACAGTCTACAGCAGACACATGTCATGCAGCGTGAACTCTAACTGGTCTTAATAATAAAAACCTCAAGTCAGATGTAGGGGTAAATGCTAAAAGATCAGAGAAGCAGAGCAGTCAGCCACTAGTTCTTAAGTCTACCAACTCCTCAGACCAAATGGGTGATCCTGTCTCTAGGAATTCTCAGATGTAATTCTGGATCTGAGTAAACATGTACCCGAGGATGCAATTCCTGCATTGAAGCAAACATGTACCTGAGGACGCAATTCCTGCATCTCAGCAAACATGTACCTGAGGATGCAATTCCTGCATCGAAGCAAACATGTGCCTCTGGAAGCAATTCTGGGTCTAAGCAAAAAGTTTGTTATTTGTTGGCTACCTTTCTCAAGTTCTTTTAAAATGCCTTTTCCAAACATTGTACAATTCTTTACCTTGTCACATTAGTGACTGTGAAGAAAATTTATACTGTTCATGTATGCACTGATAAACATGAAAGTTAAAAATGTAAAGTACTCTATAAACAAGAAGATTATATAATGTTGTTGGTGGTGGTTTATACAACAAATGCAATAAACTGATTTATGTGATTTTTAAATTCACTTTTATATAAATAGCCTGCCTATCTTTTGTTTTTCTTTCTTTTTTTTCTGAAGGCCCAGGGATCAATTCCCAATGGTTCTCAGCCTTTAGAGTCTCCATTTAAGCTACAGAAGGATCTGATTTGGATCAAAGATAGAAGTGGCTCTGCTTGAGGTTAGAGGAGGTTGGTGATGGTCAAATTTAATTAGAGATTTGTTGCCTCTTTATTGTGCCATCTACTGTTCATCTTTGACGACATAGCTTCACACACATTTGTTTCATACATTTTTATTGATTTAAAGAAGTAGACAAAGCAAGATAGATGCTCCGATATGTAGAAGAATTTAAATGACACACAATTAGAGATAAAACTGGTAAAAACAAAAAAAAGACAAATTATATTTTATTCTATGTCATTCTCCCTCCCATGGAGTCAGTTCTTTTTTGTTTCCTCTTATGTGACCTGGAACCATTTCTTCTCATATCCTAGCAGGTGATTGCTAAGCCTTCTTGTTCTACCATGTGAAGACACAGAAGCAAATGTGTGAGTGACAGAATTCATTATGGAGACAACTTTCCTTGTCGTAAGTAATTTCATAGCTATAGCTATACAATTTTGGAAAATTTTAAAAATTAACTTCATAGACTTTTACTACATATAAAAGATTATTTGATGGTATCCTGGAACGCAACCCTTTCTTGTCAAACAAACTTTATTGGATCAAGTTGTATTGTTTGGTTACATATGTAATTATATATAATCATATATAAATATCACCAAATAACCATGTACATATCAGAATTTATTGTAAAATATTTTGTGTGAGTAAATATTTGAAGAAAATTTTTCTTGTAGAAAGGGACCATAATATTTAATCTAATAGATGATATCACTTATTAATACAAAAAAATTGTCTGGTGGCACATATCTGTAATATTGGCACTGAGAAGGCAAAGGCAGGAGGATTGCCACAGGTTTAAAGATTGCCAGAGTTACAGAGAAAGTTATTCTTTTATTTAAATGATAATTGAGTCATGATTTTACTACTGTTTTATCGCTATTTTAAATACTATCATCAGTACATTAATTAGTAATTGAATTGGATATATGGTTTAAAACACGGATTAAAGAATTATATATAGTTAGGTATTTAAATCACATATTACTTATTTTGAAATACACAATTATATAAGGACTCGTAAACACACATTGGATTTATTTATATATTCATCATTGAGAATTCTATGCATTTCATATAGAGTGTTTGATCAAGTCAACTTCCTGTTTATTCCCCTCAAATTTTGATTTTGATTCTTTAGAATATCAGTAATTTGTGTGGAATACATAATAATAGCCTTGAGATCTATTAAACAGTGTAACAAGACAGTTTTGACCAAAGCTTAATATTTCTTTATGATTTTTAATTTTCCTCAAATTCTTCTCATCTTGATAATATTTTGAAAATGATTGTTCTTACAGTAGTTTCTCTTAATTCTCTGGTGTATTGGCTATTAAGGAAGGAAAAGTCAAGCATAAAATAATTTAACTACTTTTCTCATCAATTGTTATTTTAATATATAAGATGGGAAATTTTAAATACTAGTATCTCAAGCAAAAAATATTGTAGATGTTATTTCTACTATTTCTTCATTAAATATGCCAAACTGGCCTATTTAAAAGTCCAATAAATTCTCAAAAGTAGCAGTGGACTCTTTCAAATGTAAGAATTGTCTTAATTGACGCTATGCCTTTGGATTTGATCCTGCTGGAAAAATGAATACAGACTCTGGAATTTGCATATGGAAGGTTTTATATTTGTCTTCAAATATCAGCAATTGCAGCTAGCTTTCATTCCAAAAGGCCATCACAGTGTATTGCCCTACTCTAGTGCAGATGCTCACCACATTCATTCATATATCATAATTTATCCTTATGGAAATCAATTGCAATAATGCACTGATCAGTTAGTGTAATGGCAGTATAAACAAAGGACCCTAAGATCAGTCAGTGTCAAGATACCTGGGAACATTTGTAATAAACTTACTAGACAAGGGTTACAAAATAACATACATAAAAAAAATTATGAGACCTTCTAGAGAAAGATGTTGGGATATTCCTTGCAAAATTAAATCTATTACATGTGGTCCAAACAATCACAAAGAAACATGAAATCTTTTAGTGGGCTTTGTGGATTTTGAAGATGCATTTATCACATGGTTATTTGACACATAAAGATGCTAGATTTGCAAAGAAGTCTCCTCAGTAAGGTAGCTTACTATACAGGTTGTTCAGCTAAATGGAACTTCTGATCCAGCACATTTGATGTGTGAGGGAGGTAATATTCCTGGCACATAGACATGCTGCTTATAGACTTTCCTGGTAAATAGGGCACGCACTATGATTTTGAGAAAAGCTATGCTATCCTACGTGGATATCTACTCAGTTTTGAAAATTAGTTTGGGGTTATTATTAGGACTGGGTAGAGAATGAGTGTTTGACTTCCTTACCAAGTAAAATAAAGACCCCAAATGACCCGAATGTTATCTGACATGACCTTATCATGTCCCTGGAATATAGACAGCAACAGTCTCTCATCAAACAGAAATGACAGATTGCCCCTGGAGTCATCTGTTAAGAAGAATTACAATATACATGTTTGTGAAAACAATAGTTTCAAAGAACTGATGCACACAATTGATAAAAATCATTTGTAGTGTCAGCTAAATTTCAGTGAAATAAGAAGATATCTATATGAGGAAGAATGGAAAAGGGGGAGGTAGATCTCATGTACATGCAGAATTTCTGGGTCGTGATGACAAGAGTGGAGAGTGTTGAAGATACACTGAATTACAATGAAACAACGTGCTTGGGTTATTTTTATTGTCATCGGTTTTTCTTATTCACAGCATGCAACTCATTCATTTCCTTTCAAGATCATTTCTTTCCCAAGTCTCTTTGCTCCTGATTCTCACTACAAATATATTTAAAACCACCTATAGGCATGCCCCATCCTGACTAATGGGCTAACTTAAACTCCCTCTGAATGAATCAGTCTGTAATCTTTTCATTTTACCCACCCATAAAGTACGTAGGACACAAACACAATGTAGGCACATTATTTACAAGAAGATAACAATACAAAACAGTACACAAACTTTATAACAAATTTCAATATAGTACTGGTTTCCCAGCTTAAACCCCTTGGGTGTTCTTTTGTATTTTAATCCTCTCAACATTACACTATCTTGAGATTCCACCAGAATCAGTCATTAATTTCTGCTCATAGAATTTTAGGCTTTACTTGACATCTCAAATCCAAATTTTTCCAAATTCTGTCCTCAAACCAGAACTATCAGTAGTTTGGAGACAGGGACACAGTTCCTCTTTTTTTTTTTATTAATATTGCATATCAACCACATTTCCCCCTCCCTCCCCTCCTCCTTCTCTCCCCTCAAACCTACCCCCAACCCACTCTCCATTCACTCTTCCTAAAAGGACAAGGCCTCCCATGGGGAGTCAACAAACTCTGGCACCTTAAGTTGAGGTAAGACCAAGCCCCTTTCCCCCTTCATCAAGGCTGAGCAAGGCATCAGGGGATACAGTTCAATATATCCATGTTCTTTAGCTAGAACATTTTCTTAAGATGTTTAGGGAACATTTAAGACCAAATCCAGATTTGTGGTTTAAATGCTGAAAAAAAAAACCTTTAGAACTAGTTAGATCACAAAGAAGAATTGAAAATTCCATTAAAGGTACTGAAATGTGGGCTTATGCATGGGGGGTAAGAGAAAGAAGCTGCCAGAAGACAGTATAAAATTAATGCTGAGAGTCTCAAGGGAAGTACTGGGAATAGTAGAAGATACTCAAGGGTGGGTATAGCTTTCTTATCTACAGCAAACCAATCTTACTATTACCAAATACTTGAATGATGGCATTCAAGTTCCATCTCAAAAGACTGCTAAGAATAATGTGTAAAGTAGCTCTAGAGACACCTTGGATACTTTATAATACGGTAAAGTAAAACCAGTAGCCACTAGAGTTGCACATAAGATTTTTCAAAAGTCTTTTTCTTATAATTAGATGAAATTCCTAGCAAATTGTAGGCTCGTGGCTAGGAAGGGCCAAAATACTCAAGCACTGATTAATTTAGCGAAAATTCCTGGTGTCACTGTGTCAGAAGCTGCAATAAGCTTCCATAGTGAGAGGCTTTTTTCTCAATGCATTTTTCAGGCAAAATCCCAACCAATATTTTCACAAACCTACTCTATTTACAGAACAAAACTATTTGTGACATATAACTTATGGTCTAATAAATTAATTAGATTAAGTGTATTGTTCCCCTTAGTAAGGCAGATAACTGAACTGGGAGCCCTGAGACACACCAGTGAGTGTAATAGTTGTGAGAAACAACACATGCCTAATTAGATTAACCTAGAAGCCTCACTGATAACTGTTTTCCTAAATGATACAGCAGACTTCTTTGAGGAATCTGTATGCAAGTCTCTGGAGATTGTTTAGTGTTTTTAAGTACAATTTGTTTTTAAAAATACAGATTGCCTGGGGAGTACATTTGTTTAACATGAAAAGTGTTATTTCCTTGGGAAATGTTGTTATAAAATCCAATTCTCGTGAGAATTTTCATCATGTCTTTAAGTTTTGATTCAGGAAGTGAGTATATGAAAATTCACTGAGTTAGGATGGATTCATTTCCTGTGTCATTGTGAGCGGTGCATAGGAGATGATTCCACAGACCACATCACTATAGTAAAGAGAGGACTTAAAACACAAAGCTGTTTTAAGATGGCTGGTGAAGTCATCTGCAAGATTGTCTGACTAGGTGAGAAAACCATCATATAATGTGGCTTAAACTGAGATGCATTCAGAGAGGAGTGTGGTGCCTGTGCTCTTATCAGCAACTTGGTCAATCTGTAAAATATGGGAAGTCTGGTCCAAGTACAACTGAGCCTGAATCTCTGCCTGTTTATGTTATTTGAATACATGTGTTTCAGATAAATATTTATGTTTTTTTAAATTTTTACACACTTAATTGGGATGGGATTCTAAAAGGTGAAGTTATCTGGAAAAATTAAATTTTTTTTCTGCTACATATGTTTAATGTATTTTTGCTATTTTTCCATTAAAACATAGATGTATTTAGTCATGTTTAAACTTTAGTTAAAAAAATAAGATACTTTTTACTGTATTTGCCTTTTAGAACTAGTTTTTTTCCACTTAAAGTTAACCTGTTACTCATGATGGGTACTATTTTTTGAAAATTTCATCATAGACTTAACTTCAATGTAAATTCTACATTTTCCAGAGTATTTTGTGGAATCGTTGATATGTGTAATTAAAGTAGAATAAATGAATGATCTTAAGTAATGGTACTGAGATTTCTGTGGTTTACACATATGCAGTCCTTCATCTTTTACCATTGAGTTCATCCTTGCACACAAAGGAAGCTGTAAGAGATGCCCTCGTGACTCTCTGATGTGAAGGTATGTCCAATAATTGGTGATCTTTAGCCATGTGTGTCGGCCGTGTTGGTATGCACAGCCCTGACAGCAGAAGGCTCCTCACTGCTTCTCAGTAGATTATGGATACCTCGAGCACTTTGCCTTAGTCCTCACTATTCTGGGAGTATCTCCCCCATTTCTGTTTCTCATTCTAAGACCTGTCATAGACTCCAAATATTTCCAGTAAACATTTCTTCATATTCTTTTTAAAAAGTTTACTTTATACTTGGATGTCTTCTTTTAATTACTTGTCACCTCTCTTAGGAATGATATATATGGCAAAAGTTTTTAATAACTACTATAATATCCTTAAGGCAAGAAGAAATCGTATAGGTTGTCATAGCCTTCATGGAAATATAAGAATCTATGTGTCTGATGGTGTATATTCCAGATAAGAAGTTTCCCCAAGAGATGGATATCTTTACCTTTCATACTAGATGCTCATCCTACTACTTATGTCAGTAACTAATTTTGTTCATCAATAAAATCATGTCAATATATGCAGTTATCAACATCTACTTGTTTGTATCTTTGTTCATGCTTCCTGTTCTCTTTTCCCCTTCCTGTCCCTTTCCTTTCCTTTCCTTCTCTTCCCTTCCCTCCCATACCTTCCTTTTCCTTCATTCCCTTCCTTTCCTTTCTTTTTCTTTACTTTTGTTCCTTTGTCTATCACCAAGTCCAAGGTCTCATTACACTAGTCAAGCACTCTGACACTGATCTATAACCCTAGTTTCTTAATTTTTCATTAACAGAAGTTAGCTAGAGATTGTAGTATTTTTGTGAGTGAAAAACATGCCAACTGTAATTTGAGTCATGTTATTTGATAATACACTATGCTTCTTAATTTACCAAATAATGTTATACTTTTGCAGGTTGTGTATTCATATTGCCAATCTCTTCATAAATAAATCAGAAAAATGTAAACAGTAGATAAAGAAAAATTGAATATTTTAAAAATTGCACTTGCTTTAACAACTTACTGATTTATATTTATTTAACATTGAAAAATGTTTCTCTTCAAGCTCATCTCCCTATCTCTAAAATCCCTACACCTCGATTTTTAAACAGCTTTCGTCCTCCAGGCTCATACAACTTTCTATAATTGTATTTACATGTTAAGATTTATTTATTTTCGTAACTTAAAGCATAAGAAACCACAATGGAGGACAGGTGTGATGTGCTAAATGTTTAATCCCTGCCCCAAGATGCAGAGGCCCGCAGATCCCTGTGCATCTGAGGCCACCCAGATCTACATAGTGA
>NW_004949256.1:278795-279466 GCF_000317375.1 Microtus ochrogaster | reverse complement strand
AGAGCTAGCTAGAAATATGCTTAAGCTATTGGCCAAACAGTATTGTAAAATGTTTCTGAGGAATTATTTTAGGTCTGGGCAGGTTGGAACAAATGTGCAGCCTCCAACTACAGATTGGCATGCCAACATGTGTCAGCTAAATTCACATAAAACTTGAGAGAGTTCATAAAAAATTCTACACACACACACACACACACACACACACACACACACCAAAGTTTAGTTGCATTTTTTATCTCTAATGAGTTCTGCTTGCTGGTGGTTCATTTAAGAGAGGTCTTCCTGATTCAGCATTATCAGAAAAATAAAAACATGTAGCTTTTTTTATAAATAAACTTGTGAGATAAATTTATTTATATAATAATAACAATACCCAAGTACATAATGTATGTGCATAAACAAAAACACATGCAGAAGCATTTATATTTCTATCTTGTGCACACTGAACATTTTTAAGAGATCCTTTTTTTATTTTTCCATTCAAATATTTATACTTCCTTCCCTTCTCCAAATCCCCTCCCACTCCTCAACCTTCCCCTCTTCTCTCCCCCTCCCTGCTTGAGAGAGGGCAGGGAACTGATGGAGGAGGGTCATCTTTCTATCTGTTGTTTCATTGGTTAAGTAATAAAGAAACTGCTTGGCCTCTGATAGGGTAGAATTTAGATAGGCGG
>NW_004949256.1:275908-277241 GCF_000317375.1 Microtus ochrogaster | reverse complement strand
AAGAGAGATTTCATTGTACATACTGCTAAGGATCTTAGCCATCCTACTGAAGTAAGATGAAATCTCAAAAGAGTTTGAATTTTCTTTGCTTGATAGTAATTGGTCTTAATTATCCACTAGAATTGGAAAGTAAGACCTATTTCTGAAGAGAATATATACACAAACACACACATATAAACAGAAACACACAAACAAGCACACACACACACAGAGGAACACACTGATCACAACACACAGAGAAATCAAGTCATTAGAGATTATAAAGCCTCTTCCCTGCTAGATACCTTTCCTGGTACTAAAAGCTGCACTCAGGTTACTGGGCATAAGGGAGGGGAAAGCTATCAACAAACAGTCTTATACAACTGTGAACACAGTTAACAATAATCAAGGCCACCATGTCAGGACATGCTGACAGGTGCAATAGGGACACAGATGTTATGTTGTAACCAATAACTTGCTGATTGAATTGAAGGCCAACGCACAAAAAGAAATATATGCTTGTTAATGTAAATCAGTTCAAGAATCCAAGATCAGAGTGCCCAAGGGCCCCAGGGTTGAGTCTACAGTCATTGTAATGCTAAATAGACATAGTATAATACCCCTGCACCCCTATACCTGTTGATTAGTACAGCACTCAGAACAATCAGAGAACATTCTTTGTGCAGTAAACAGGTGTACAGAAACAGGCAAATTAACAACTGGTCAAGTTTAGACAATAAATGTCAGTAGCATGCTCAGTCACTAATAGGTGGTCTATAAAACCTCTAACCTCTCAACCCATCCAAGGCTCAGGACCATTGCAGATTAAGAAACATGAAGATTGAGAGATCCAAAGGTTGAGAGGGAACAACATAGCACAGAAGATTGTCTTCTGGACATGACAGGCATGCTGCACCGATGAGCTCATATTCTGCTCACTTAGAAGATCAAATCAGCTAACATAGTGCTTGAAGTTCTAGCAATAGCAATAAGACAACATAAGGAGATCAAGGGGATTTGAATCGGAAAGGAAGAAGTCAAACTTTCATTATTTGCAGATAATATGATAGTGTACATTAGGGACCCCAAAAACTCTACCAAAGAACTCCTATAGCTGATAAATAACTTCAGTGTTGTGGCAGGTTACAAGATCAACTAAAAAATCAGTAGCCCTTCTATACACAAAGAATAGAGAAGCAGAGAGGGAATTCAGATAAACTTCACCTTTTATGGTATCCACAAACAGCATAAAGTATCTTGGGGTAACTGAAAGATCTATTTGACAAGAACTTTAAGGCACTGAAGAAAGAAATTGAAGAGGATACCAAAAAATGGAAGGATCTCCCATGCTCTT
>NW_004949256.1:251441-274846 GCF_000317375.1 Microtus ochrogaster | reverse complement strand
ATCAACCTACCCCTGGACCCAGCAATACCACTCTTGGGAATATACCCAAAAGATGCCCTATCATACTACAAAAGCATTTGTTCAACTATGTTCATAGCAGCATTATTTGTAATAGCTAGAACATGGAAACAACCTAGATGCCCCTCAATGGAAGAATGGACAAAGAAAGTGTGGAATATGTATTCATTAGAGTACTACTCAGCGGTAAAAAACAATGACATCTTGAATTTTGCATGCAAATGGAAAGAAAAATAAAATACTATCCATAGTGAGGTAATGCAGACCCAAAAAGATGGATGTAGTATGTACTCACTCATACCTGGATCCTAACCATAAATAAAGGACGTTGAGCCTATAATTCATGAGCCTAGCGAAGCTAAATAAGAAGGTGAACCCAAAGAAAAACATATAGTTATCCTCCTGGATAATGGAAGTAGACATGATTGCCAGGCAAATATTGGGAGCTCAGGGGTGGAGTGGGTTTGTGGTAAGGGTAGATAGGGAGAGAAAAGTGAGAAGGGGTGGATGGGGAGAGCTTGGGGGAATGGGATGGTTGGGATGGAGGAAGGGAGGATATGGGAGCAGGGAAGTATATATCTTAATTAAGGGAGCTATTTTAGGGTTGGCAAGAGACTTGACTCTAGAGGGGTTCCCAGGTGTCCAAGGAGATGTCCCCAGCTAGTTCCTTGGACAGCTGAGGAGAGGGAGCCTGAAATGGCCCAATCCTATAGCCAAACTGATGTATATCTTGCATATCACCATAGAACCTTCATCTGGCTATGGATGGAGATAGAGACAGAGACCCACATTGGAGCACTGGACTGAGCTCCCAAGATCCAAATGAGGAGCAGAAGGAGGCAGAACATGAGCAGGGAAGTCAGGACCGCAAGGGGTGGACCCACTCACTGAGATGGTGGGAGCTTACCAAGGCCAGCTGGACTGGGACTGATGGAGCATGTGATGAAACTGGACTCTCTGAACGTGGTGGTCAATGAGGGCTGACTGAGTAGCCAAGGACAATGGCACTGGGTTTTGATCCTACTGCATGTACTGGTTTTGTGGGAGCGTAGTCTTTGGATGCTCACCTTCCTAGACCTGGATGGAGGGGGGAGGACCTTGGACTTCCCACAGGGCAGGGAACCCTGACTGCTCTTTGGACTGGAGAGGGAGGGGGAGGGGTGTGGGGGAAAGGGAAGGGAAATAGGAAGAGGGAAGGAGATGGAAATTTTTAATAAAATTAAAAAAAAGAATGTACATATCACATAGCAAACAATATCTCAATGTAATATCAAAAACTTATTGTAGTAATAGAAGCAGTGGGCTGGTTCCCACCACCCGGCTAGCTTTACCCGAAATCATTACACGGACACTGTATTCTTTTAAATACTGCTTGGCCCATTTCTATCTAGCCTCTTCTAGGCTAATTCTCACATATTAATTTAGCACATTTCTAATAATCTATGTAGCACCGGTCTTACCGGGAAGATTCTAGCCTATGTCCATCCTGGGTCGGAGCATCTTCCCGGGAGCGGGGAGCATGGTGTCTCTCTGAGGCATCTGCCCCTGAGAGGAGAGCTGTAGAGTCTGAGCTCACTTCCTCTTCCTCCCAGCATTCTGTTCTGTTTACTCCTTCCACCTATGTTTTAACCTATGAGGGCCAGCCAAGCTGTTTCTTTGTTTTTTTTTAACCAATGACCTTCCTCCATCAACTTATAATCCATAGGTCCTACCAAAATGGTATTTTTATGTTTATATGTTACGTACTGACTAAACAATAAAATTAATTCCTTTATGTTATGTGCAAATAAAAATATTAGCTAGTCATGTATATTCTGCCTATTTAGAGATTAGGAAGGGGGAAGTGTATATTTTGAGGCCCGCAATACCTAGAATTTTACATTGACTTGACTTAATACATTTCACCTAAACTGAAACTTCATTTGTCTAGAGCAATAATTCTCAACCTGTGGGTTGTAACCCCAAAGGGCTTGTATATTAGATATCCTGCATATCAGATATTTACATTGTATTTGCTTATAGTAGCGAAATAACAGTTATAAAGTAAGAGCAAATGATTTTTGGGTTTGGGCTCACCACAATATGAGGAACTGTACTAAAGGGTCTCAGCAGTAGGAGGGTTGAGAAGCACTGCTCTAGAGGAAGCAGAGATGGGTCAACACATACAATAGAGGTGTTTTTGTTTGGTTGGTTTTGTTTTTCATGCTCTCTTCTGTTTACAAGTATCACCAGTGACACAAGCTAAGGTGTGTAAGGATAACTGCCCCATACTATTGATTAACCCCAAAGCAATTGTTTTGATTCCAAAGCACTATCTTTTCTTACACTAGCTATTTTCCTTTCCTTTCCTTTATTGTTCTCCCATACGTTATATTCCTCCCTTCCCCAGTCTCTCCCTCACACATCCCCTCCCACCAGAATCACTTCCATTCATCTCCCCTCAGATTTTGTCTGTTACGTTTAGAATGGTTTATTCCTGTTTGTAAGCACCATGAAAATTACGTTCTGCCCTAGAAATTATATCACTTAAATCCATTACTTATTATTTTTCTCATTTTCTCAGCACTTTAAAACTAATTTTATTTTTAAGTATCTTAGAAAACAGTAGGTGTCCTTGTGGCATTTTCATATAGCCTTTTCTTCTCTCAATGGCTCCATTCCTACTCAAACCCTTCCAACCCCAGGATTTCTCCTCCAACTTAGTTATCATATTATTTCTTATATCACCTTCCCCACTCCCTTAAAGCCCATCCCCCAGCTTAGGACTCTTTCTAGTTTTTAGATCTATACATACTTTTTCCCACATAAATAACACACATGTAAATATTAGAAGTTAGGATGTGTTATGAGAAGGAACTGTGATATTTGTCCTTCTGAAGAATTTGTCCTAAGTTATCTCCCCTGATGGATGTATAGGCTGATACCACTTTCTTTCTATTGTGAATAAAATAGTAAAGCTTAAAATTTTTTAAAAGTACCTTGAATTATATATAGTGCAATTTACTGACTACATTTTATTTCAATATAAATACATTTTATTTAAATTTTTATCTATATTTTGTTTAATTATGTATATTAAAACCATTTAAAAACAAAAAGTAGGACAAGGAATTTCCAGTACCCTTTCCCAAGACCCACATAGTATACTTTAATCATACTGTCCCTAGCTTTCTTTCTGAAAACATTATTCAATATGATATTGATGTTACACATTTCCTAACAATAAGTACAGTGATAAGCCATTGAGATACCTCATTGGATAAAGGCCTGTACTGACAGGCCTCATGGACCAAATCTGATTACTTAGCATCCACATTCTGGGAGGAGAATACCAACTCCTTCACATATAGTCCTATGTCAACCATACCCCAAAATAAATACAACAAAAATATAAAAATAAGTAGGTTGAAACATAGATGATTTTAAGCACATCACATTAAGGTCTTTTGCTTGTTTGCATTTTGAATTAAAATACCAACTATAGCACAACACACCATTTGCTAAGCTGATGTCAGTAGTCAGTTTGGCCAGCTTTTACACAAATGATCTTTGGAGGAGAAAGAAAGTCTAGAGTCCAATTCAAGCTAGCTGGTTTTGTCCAATATTAAGGTCTCTGCATGCTCTAATGTGAATGAATACGGATGTTCCGTATCCCTCAGGACATCCTTGCTTATAAAGAATACCAGTAGTTATTTTGTGAATAACATAAGTGGTAAATGTTCCTAAGTTTGCTGTTACATTTTTATGATAAGATCATGTTTACAAATTTGCAGTTACAACAGTGCTACTGATATACGCTCATTGCACGAACCTTTTGTCCTGTTTCTCACAGAAAATAACCTGGATTATTTGGTTGATGTTCTATCTGTTTTTAAAAGATAATTTATAATTATTTGTCTCATTTATTGGAGAAAGGTATTTATAATTAAAGGAACTTTAGAAGTCCTCATTAAAATCATAGTGTCATCATTTCTAGTTTTTTTTTTAAAAAATAGACAGAGTTAGGAAACATGCAACATACATACACACATTTGTCTGTTTTTATAACTGCTTTTCTAAAATCTATGAACTCATATGAAAAGTTCGCTGTTGATTCTACACTGACTTGCTCTAACCCTTTCTTTCTTGCAGTATTTCTTTCTTGAGTATAATGGTATGATGCCTGGCTTCTACTGTCTGTGCCTTATTAATAACTAAGCTGGCTGATACTAATTATGCATAAAATAGTTCTGGAATTGATATTCAATGCCACTGTGCAAGCAAAATTTACTAACTTCAGATAATATGTTTGTATATTTAAATCTGATATCACAATGTCATAACAATTACTTAAGTAATATCTCTTTATCTTTTCTACTCTCTACTTAAATTTCCTTGTTCATCAAAGAATACTTTGGTTTATTTGAAAGACAATTATAACTTCACAGTTTATACTAGAGTAAAAATTTATGAATGAATTGGCTTTCTTTGTGATAGCAAGAGAGATTAAACAAAATATAAATTAAGATAAAAGGAAATTTATAATGAGTATAGGAAATCAATGAAGCAAAGAAAAAACAAAAGGCCAAATTTATTTTCTTTTAAAAATATCCTAATGTTAAGTTAATAAAGTAATAATAAACAGTGATAGTTTTCACAGTCCAATTGTGTAAGGGGGCATAACATATTCAATTCCCAAATATTGTTTATAAATGTTGTTTAAATTTAAAGGGGGGTATGCTATAGAGATTTGCATTGTTATGAATCTTGTTCTATTGATACAAATTTAAGGCCAGTTTTGCTATATGCATGTTTCTGCTCTTGATTAGGGTATTGTGATTAGGGTATTTGATAATGTCTAATTAAGAAATATAGGTTAATAGATATTCATCTATGGTAGTCAAGTGTGTAGTCATGCTAGTTAGGTTTTCTAGATATATAGAGATATATTTCAGTTAGATAGATCTTTCAAAGACTGACAGAATTAGGCATTTAAAATGTTTTAAGAACTTAGGACATTTCATGTCAGTGAGACACATCTGCTCCTGGAGCACCAAGCTACTTCAAGAAGATGATGGGTATTGAAGAGGTTCTTTATGGTATTCGTTATCCATTTGGGCAAGAAACTGCTCTGTCCTGGACTGCCTAACTGAACTTGCAGGACCCACAGAGAAATGACTGCTGAGCTTCCCTATAGATCTGATGGTCCTTCAGGGTTCTTGCTTCAGGAAAGAGTCTGCAAGACATTCTGCAGGATACGGAAAAAAAGTGACCCTGTTTACCCTGTTTGCATATTTTGCAGCTATACACCCAAGATTGACTAAGAATTAAGCTGCTATAATCACTAAGACTCTGACTACACATTAATTGAGTGTATTCTTTCATTAGGTTACAACCATTTAAACACTAAGTTAAGGTGTAGTTCACTATGTGCAGAGCAGCTCAACAGTAGATGGTACAACTCTAAGCTGAAAATGAGCTTGGGTGACCAAGAAAAAGGATGTGAAGGAAAGTTAACATAGTAGCAACAGAAAATTCTAACAGCTGAGAAGCAGCTAGTGTCTACAAAAGTTACATTTGATCATAAGCTTGAAAAATGGACTACCTTTTTGTCTTTTACTTTTCTCTTTGTGTGTGTGTGTGTGGGGGGGGTGACAGTGTTGAAACAGGGTTCCTCTGTGTAATAGCCCTGGCTGTCCTGAAGCTTGCTTTAGAGACAGACTGGTGTCCTGGATCTCACAGAGATCCACCTGCCTCTGCCTCTGGAGTGCTGGGATTACAGGCATGTGACATGACCGCATGGCTGGACTGCCTTACTTGATCTTACTTCTTATTTAATGTGTGCATTTTGCCAGACATTACTGGAAATTTTTACTTGTTTTTATTTTGTTTAATTATATATATGTATTTCAAGACAAATGCTCATATATACTCCCATTACTCTCCTGTGCCTCTTCCAATCCTACTGATACTGTTCTTTATGCCTAGTCTCTTTCCTATGTGTGTGTAAGTGCACGTGTGTAGGTAGTGGCTTAGATCCACACTCTGATCTTCAGGCAAGCTTTAATTTTTTTAGATCCTAAACAAAGCATCACCACATGTCCAAAATGCTGAGAGTAAGTAACTGTTAAGTGCTCAGCATTACAAAGGACTTCGAGCTACACTTCCTGCTTCCAGGCCCAGTGAAGAGTTCTGGTTAGTTCTAATTGACAAAGTCTGACTTTTATATTTTTTATTTCTATTTTCTGAACTTATAAAGGCAACTAAGACAAAATGCCAGGGTGCCTAGGCATTTTTGCCTGAGGACTTGTCCGCACATGGAACCCAGAAGTGCCAGCCATGCTGTTTGGCTAAAATCATAACAGTCATTATTTTGAGCAACTCTGTCTTTCAAATCACTTCCGTTATTTATTTCTGGTCCTAGAAGATGCCCCAGACTCTTTTCTTCAATGGCTCTGGAAACAGCTCAAGGAGACAACACTAAGTAGCATTGACTCATCTGAAATATTGATGGAGAGAACATGTGCCCAAGGATGCAATTCTGGGTCTAAATAAACAAGTGCCTGAGGATGCAATTCTAGGTCTAAGCAAACATGTATCAAGGATGCAATTCCGGGTCTAAGCAAGCATGTGCCTGCAGATACAATTCTGGGTCTAAGCAAGCATGTGCCTGCAGATACAATTCCGGGTCTATGCAAAAAGCTCGTTATTAGTTGACTCCCTTTCTTAAATTCTTTTAAAATGTCTCTTCCAAAAATTGGACAATTCTTTGCCTTGACACACTAGTGACTGTGAAGAAAATTTATATTTTAGCAACGCTCATGTATGCACTGATAAACTTGAAAGTTAAAAATGTAAAATTCTCGATTAACAAAATTATATAATTTTGTGGATGATGATTTATATAGCAAATCAAATGAACAAATTTATGTGATTCTTTAAATTCACTTTCATATAAATAGCTTGCCTATTTTTTCTTTCTTTCTTTCTGAAATCCCAGGGATCAATTCCCAATGGTTCTCAGCCTTTATATTCTCCAATTCAGCTACAAAATATCTGATTTGGTCCAAAGATAGATGTGGCTCTGCTTGAGGTAGGAGAGGGTTGGTGATGGCAGAACTTAACTAGAGATTTGTTGCCTCTTTATTGTGCCATCTACTGTTCATTTTTGATGACATAGCTTCACACACATTTGTTTCATACACTTTTATTGATTTTAACAAGTAGACAAAATATGATTTTAAGAGTGCAATATGTAGAAAAATTTAAATGACACACAATTAGAGATAAAACTGGTAAAAAATAAGACAAATTATATTTTATTCTATGTCATTCTCTTTCCCATGGAGTCTGTTATATTAGTTTCCTCCTTAAGTAACCTGGAACCATTTCTTCTCATATCCTAGCAGGTGATTGCTAAGCCTTCGTGTTCCACCACGTGAAGACACAGAAGCAAATGTGTGAGTGACAGAATTCATTATGGAGACAGCTTTCCTTGTCGTAAGTAATTTCATAGCTATACATTTTTGGAAAAAATTTTAAATTTCTTTCATAGCCTTCTAACTACATATAAAAGATTATTTGATGGCTTTCTGAAAGGCAATTCTTTCTTGTCAAACAAAATTTATTGAATTAACTTTTATTGTTTGGGTACATATGTAATTATATACAACCATATACAGATATAACTATACACCAGGTACATATCACGTCATTGTAAAATATTTTATGCTGGTAAATATTTAAAGATTATTTTTTCTTTTAGAAAGGTACCATATTATTTAATCTAATAGATGATATCACTTATTAATACAAAAAAATTGTCTGGTGGCACACATCTGTAATATTGGCACTGAGGAGGCAAAGGCAGGAGGATTGCCACAAGTTGAAAGGTAGCCAGAGTTACACAGCAAGGCCACCTTAAAAGATCAACAGAAAGTTTATTCGCTTTCACTTTTTAATCTTTCACCCAGTAAACTCAAGAATTATTTATAAGACACAGCCATCGCAAACCAGGAACTCACAGTGGCCGACATAAAATGCCTATCATAACACAGGAAGATGGGTTATTGTGAATTCTGAGCGCTACTCAGGAGTGAGATCAATTTGCTGGTCGGAGAGAACCAACACCACAGGCTGTTCTTTGATCTCCACACTTGCACAACAACACATTCTCACTCCCAAGCACACAGAGGAAATAAATAACAAAGTAGTAGAAGCTGTTTTTTTTTTTAATAGAGTAAACTCAGGCTTTTTATTTTATTTTTCAGATTATGATAGTTTGTTTTTAGCTGTGGATCCTGATTTTATACTGAAACCAAATTCAATTTCATTTCAACACACCATTGTTATTCTCTATTTCGTCCTTGCCTAAAGTTGATGATGGCAAATCACACATCAGTGACAGAGTTCATTCTTCTCGGATTGACAGATGATGTCAACCTTCAAGCTATTCTTTTTCTCTTTCTGCTCCTAACTTATATCTTAAGTGCCGTGGGAAACTCGGCCATCATTCTCTTGACCCTGCTGGATTACCGCCTCCAGACTCCTATGTACTTTTTCCTCCGAAATTTTGCATTTTTGGAGATATCTTTTACCTCTGTCTTTGTTCCCAAAATGCTAATCAATATTGGAACTGGAGATAAGACTATTTCCTTTGCTGGTTGCTTCACACAGTATTTTTTTGCAATTCTTCTGGGAGCCACCGAATTTTATCTCTTAGCAGCTATGTCCTATGACCGCTATGCCGCCATTTGCAGACCCCTGCATTACACGGCTGTCATGAGTAGAAGACTTTGTTTTCTACTAGTCCTAGGTTCCTGGTTCTCGGGTTTTATAGTTGTTGTGGTGCCACATGCAATGACTCTTCAGTTGCCTTTCTGTGCCTCCAACATCATCAATCATTATTGCTGTGACTACACTATATTGTTGCATTTATCCTGTTCAGACACACATTTCATAGAAGTGATCCAGTTCTTCCTGGCTGCCATGACCCTCATCTTCACCTTGCTGCTGGTGATTCTCTCCTACACATACATCATCAGGACAATTTTGAGGATCCCCTCTGCTCAACAGAGAAAGAAAGCTTTTTCTACCTGTTCCTCTCACATGGTAGTGGTCTCACTTTCTTATGGAAGCTGTATTTTCATGTATATAAATCCTTCTGTTAAAGATGCAGCAAATTTTAATAAGAGAGTGGCTGTTTTAAATACCTCTGTTGCTCCTCTGTTAAATCCATTTATCTACACTCTCAGAAACAAGCAAGTGAAAATAGCTCTCAAAGATATGCTAATCAGGATGATAAAGTTCTCAAAGAAGTAAAATTATTTGATGCTTGGTTCTATAATAATAAAAGTACAAAAGATTATAATTGTACATATAAAATGTACCTTCTACATAATTTATTTATTAAATTAAGCCATTTTTTCTATAAAGATGTGTTCCTGTGTTTCTTTTTACACTTAATTACTATTGTTTTTATTTATAGCTAACTTAAAAAATTTTCATTACTCTTATTTATGTACATGGGTGCTTTTCTGTTGTGCTCCCACTCAAGCACTAGCAAAACTGAGAATGTTAAATACAGATGCTTGTCTCTTCAAGGAAAGATGTTTATATCACCTGTTTTCTGTTCAGAAGCCTGGGGACAGATGTGGTTAATAACCTGGTGACCTCTAAGCTCTCTGAGTGACTAGGGCACAGTGACTATCTAGAGCAAGGTTCAGTAAAGACATTCAAGTATATATTTGCACAGTACTAGTGCAAATCACAGAAGAAATAAGTTGGTTTAAAATTCCTATTTGATAGTTCGGCTACACCAAGGCTTAATTATTAGTATATTAGTATAGCATCATATAAATAGTTTGTGGATAACTGATAGTGAAAGGGTTTATTATTTTCTTATTTAAACTGTAATCGAGTCATTAGTTTACTCATTGTTTCTTTGCGATTTTAAATACTATCATCAGTACATTTTTAGTAATTCAATTGGATATATGGTTTTAAAACACAGATTAAAAATTACATATTGTTAGGTATTCAAATACCACATTATTTATTTTGAAATACACAATTTTATAAGGACTCATAAACACACATTGGATTTATTTTTATATTCATCATTGAGATTTCCATGCATTTCATATAGTGTTTGATCAAGTCAACTTCCTGTTTATTCCCCTCAGATTCTTCCCATATGTCCCCAACCAATTTTCACTTCTTCCTTCCAACTTTGTACATACTCTTTTAAACTCACTGAGTCTGCTTTGTGCTAACAGTGGGTGCATTAGAGCAGGGCCAACCACTCGAGCATAGACGCCCAATCAGGACTCAAAGCACTGAAGAAAACTAATATGAAAAGCACATTTTAAAGGCCAATTCAAAGTATGCTTTTCTGTGTACATTGTATGTATGAAGATATCACACTAAATCACCTTCATCTTTATAATTAACAAACGTAATAAAAAAGTAAAATATGCTGATCTCATGCTTTTATCTTGAGGAGAACTACTTATTAATAATGCTTTCAGAGAGGATGAGTTAGCACATTGTTCTATAAAACAGAAATGTACAAGCAAATCATTTTTGAAAATCTATACATATTATATTTCAGTTTACTAATTAAAACAAAAATGAAACACATTTTAATGCTAAGTATTTTGACTCTGATTCTTTAGAAAAATCAGTAAAGTGTGTGGAATGCATAATAATATCTATGAGATCAAGTAAACAGGACATCAAGACAGTTTAGACTTAAAGTTAATATTTCTTTATAATTTTAAATTTTCCTCAAATTCTTTTCACCTTGATAACTCTTGATATTTTGAAAACTCTGGTTCTTACAGTGGTTTCTTTTAATTCTCTGATGTGTTGGCTATTAATGAGAGAAAGACCAAACATAAAAGAATTTAACAACTTTTCTCATCAATAGTAATTTTAATATATAAGACTTGGGAAATTTGAAATATAGTATCTCAAATAAAAATATTGTAGATGTTATTTCTATTACGTCTTCATTCATTCTGCCAATTTGGCCTATTTAAAAGACCAATAAATTCTGAAGAGAAGCAGTGGACTCTTAAACTTAAGAATTGTGTCAATGGAACCTTTTGCTTTGGATTTGATGTTGTTGGAAAAATAAATACAGTTTCTGGAATTTTCATATGGAATGTTTTATATTTGTCTTCAGATGTCATCAACTGCAGCTAGCTTTCAATCAAAAAGGCCATCACATTGTATTGCCCTACTCTAATACAGATGCGCTCCACATTCAGTCATATATCATAATTTATTCTTATTGAAATTAATTGCAACAATGCATGGTTCAGTTTGTGTAACAACAGTATAAAAAGGGACCCTAAGATCAGTAAGTGGCAAGATACCTGGGAACATTTATAATAAACTTGCTAGCCAAGGATTACAGAACAATGTTCATAAAAATTATGGGACCTTCTAAAGAAAGATGTTGGGATATTCTTTACAAAGTTTAATATATTACATGTGGTCCATACTATTACTAGGAAATATGAAATCTTTAGTGGGCTATGTGGATTTTGAAGCTGCACGTATCACATGGTTATTAGACAAATAAAAATGCTAGGTTTGCAAAGAATTCTCCTCAGTAAATCAAGGTAGCTCACTATACAGCTTCTTCAGCTAAATAGAACTCCTGATCCAGCACATTTGATGTTTGAGGGAGGTAATATTCCTGGCACATAGGCATGCTGCTTATAGACGTTCCTGTAGGTAAATAGGGCATGCACTAAGATTTTGTGGAAAGTTATGCCATCCTATTTGGTTATCTATTCAGTTTTGAAAATTAGTTTGGGGTTATTATTGGGACTGGGTAGAGAATTAATGTATGATTTCCTTACCAGGTAAATTAAAGACCCAAAATAAATTGAATGTTATCTTACACCACCTTATCATGTACCTGGAATATAGACAGCAGCACTCTCTCATCAAACAGAAATGACATCTGTTAATAGGAATTACAATATGCATGTATGTAAAAACAACAGTTTCAATGAACTGACACACAAAATTGATAAAAATCATTTGTAGTATTTGCTAAATTTAAGTGAAATAAGATGATATCTATATGAGGAAGAATGGAAAAGGGGGAGGTAGATCTCATGTACTTGCAGAATTTATGAGTCCATGAGGACAAGAGTGTTGAGTGATGAAGATTCACTGAATTACAATGAAAATGGTTCAAATAGAACTATTACATTATCTTTTATCTGTCAAAAGATGAACCCACACTATAGATATTCAGCTACATGCTTGAGATGTAGATGTAGAATTTGACTACCCTGGGTGCTTACATTAGACTTAAGTTTCAAATCTTATGCAATGTTCAATTTGGCTAGTAACACGCAGAATTTGGAGAGATGTGTGAGCATAAAGTCCAGAACTATCACAAATGTTGCGGCATATTTGAGGTTCAGTAAAGAAGTCCTTAAAAATCAATGTTGGAAATAATAAAGATGTTTCAGTTGTTTAGAAAAAGAATCATTAAATTAATACAAATATTATAAAGGTATATAGATCATCTATAAAAACCCTAAGAAATAAAGTTCTAGTTCATGCTCATATATAAAAGATTTACTATTTTTATGATGTCGGTTCTTCCTAAATTAACACATAAATTCAAAATGATCTTTAATCTTAGGGTATTTTCCATACATGGACAAGTAGATTCTAACATTTATATGAAAAGACAAAATGCCTAGAATAGCCCACAAAATTTTAAATGGGGAAAAAGTTGGAAGACACACAATGCTCTACTACAAAATTTCTCAGCAATTGGTAATATAAGGTTTGCACATAGATAAGTAGAATATATTATAAGGCCAGAAATAGATTCCTGTAAACAATTTGATAGTTATTTGATAAAAGAGTAAAGGTTGTGAGATGGCAAAATGATAGTGTTTTCCAAAATGATATTGGAAAGCCAAGTGTTCACTAGGAGATACAAAGAAGTGGATAAGTAGAACCAATGGCAATAGCTCACACTGTTTGGTGGAGTCTCTGGGACACCTTTGATCAATAATTTGATGAGAAGTTTACAAATCCTGATACTGGCTTTTTTTTGATAATTTTTGCTTCTGTAATGAACAAAATCCTATGTAAACTGATCCAACTATACTCATTTATATGACTACATATATTCAGAAAGCCTCCTTCTGTTTCATGTCACCTGTGTTCTTCTATCTCTTCTACTTTGAGACCTTCTTTCTCTTTCCCAAGTATTATCACTTTCAAGTTTTTTGGATTCCACAATATCTCCGAATCAAACACACAAATCTAAACATTTGAAGCTAAACTTGGCATATGAATGAGGGCATGGGAGATTTGCCTTTCTGCGTCTGGGTCACTTTATTCAATATAATGTTTCCCAGCTCCATTTACTTACATTGAATTTACTTTTCTTCACAGATATATAAAACCGAATTGCATATAGTTATCACATTTCAAAATGCATTCATCAGCTTATGGACATTTAGGCCGTTACTGTGTTAGCTGCTGTGAACAAACCATTACAAACATTGATGAACGTTTGTCTCTGTATTAGAAAACGGAATTCCTTGGGTATATGTGTGGAACCCCAAAAATGTGAACTTATTTCCAGCTTGTCTGAGGGTCAGAGAGTTTCAGCTTGCTCAGTGTTATTGACAAGAAGTGTATACTTGTTGAAAATGGTCCCTGACATATATGGAATATACCCAAGTAGTAGTGTCGTTAGAAAATATAGTAGATTTAGTTTTAGTTTTCAGAACTTTCACACTGTATTTCACAGAGGTTGTATCATTTTGCATTCCCACCAATAGTGTATGAAAGGATTCTACATCCCCACATCCATGCTAACATTACCATTCAGTTTTTGGATCTTAGTCATCTTTTGAAATCTCAAAAGAGTTTGAATTTTCTTTGTTTGATAGTAATTGTTCTTAATTATCCACCAGAATTTGAAAGTAAGACCTATTTCTGAAGAAAATATATACACAAACACACACACACAGACATACAAACACACATACACACACAGACATGAACACACTGATCACAACACACAGAGAAATCAAGTCATTAGAGATTAAGAAGCCTCGTCCCTGCTAGATACCTTTCCTGGTACTAAAAGCTACTATTCAGGTTACTGGGCATAGGGGCGGGGAGAGAGCCATCAACAAACAGTTCTTATAAAGCTGTGAACACTGTTAACAATAATCAAGGCCACCATGTCAGGACATGCTGACAGGTGCAATAGGGACACAAATGTTATGTTTTAACCAATAACTTGCTGATTTAATTGAAGGCCAATGCACAAAAAGAAATATATGCTTGTTAGTGTAAGTCAGTTCAAGAATCCAAGATCAGGGTCCCACTGGGCCTAGGGATGAGTCTACAGTCATTGTAATGCTAAACAAACATAGTATAATACCCCTGCACCCCTATACCTGTTGATTAGTACAGCACTCAGACCAGTCAGAGAACATTCTTAGTACAATTAACAGGTGTACAGATAACAGGCAAATTAACAACTGATCAAGTTTAGACAATAAATGTCAGTAGCATGCTCAGTCACTAATAGGTCATCTATATCACCTCTAACCTATCACCCCACACAAGGCTCGGGACAATTACAGAAGAAGAAACAGAAAGATTGTGAGATTCAAAAGTTGAGAAGGAACAACATAGCACAGAAGATTGTCTTCTGGACATTACAGTCATGCTGCACTCATGAGCTCACATTGTACGCACTTAGAATATCAAATCAGCTAACATTCTAGCAGAGAGCAGGGGGGAACTCATGAGCCCCTCACACCACCCTGATTAGAGATGGCCTTAGTGGGCCATCATAGTAGAGTGTTTGGCCCCACACCCCAAAGAATAGAAGCAAAACAAATTAGACTTGAAAGACTATTAAAAAAAGAAGAGGAGATGAATTTGGGGGAAGGGAGCAGATAGTGGGCTGGATCTAAGAGGAGTTAAGAAGAGAGTTTGTGGGTGAATGTGATCAAATACATTGCTGATATCTCAGGAATTAATAATTCTGTTTTAAAGATGACAAATTAATAAGTAGATAACTATCAACAAAACAATATATTCAAACAGGGAAGGACATATTCTATAAGACACAAAAAGATAATATACAATTCTCATCTCACATATCTAAAGTCAAGAACTGATATGTAAACTAATATATTGCATAAGAAATTATAATGGCATAAAGAAGTGATGATCACTAGTGGTGAGCAAAGAGAATTGGTACCAATGGTGAAGTCTCAGGGGCTGGTGCAAGTTTTGGCATTATCTGGAGGGCTTTTTTAAAGTTGGTCTTGGCCCAGACAGCAAGAGTGACCTATAAAATATGCTTGGAAATGGGTGGGGGTAAAATACCAGACCAGATTTTTGAGACAGCTGCAGACCTTTTCTTTTAGGAACCTGCAGGTATCTGAAAGACAACTTGAACAGGAACATTTTAGAAGAAAATTAAAGGGAATTTGGAACTCTGGAGTTTTGAAGATATACCAGAAACTTGTTAATTCTGGACTATGAAGCCCTGAAAGAGACACACCTGTTTGTATTTTTAGCAGAAAACTTAACAAATGAGATAATGAAATACCAGTACCTTAAGTCATCAAATACCATTAGACAGATCTGGGACATTTAAACGAGCAGAAATGAGACAGCTTTTTAGCTACACAGGCAATCCCAAGTCTATCTGTAGTCCTTGGAAAATACCAACCTTAAAAACAATGCTTGCCATTAGCTGCTGAGTCTAATCTTCAGGAAGCCTGAAGATTTTCCTGTGGGGGGATAGATTATTTTCTACCTGTCTTGACAGGATAAGACAATCAATACCCCTAGCACCTAGGAAGGTGATGAGATAGAAGGCTGCTTTTTGCTGTGTGGGTGGATTTTCCATATCCAAAGCAAACTTCCAGGCAGAAGGTCTTTCTATAATTATATATCTTTTTGAAGGAGCTACAGGATGCTGCAGTAGCTGTCATGTCTCTGTGTTAGATGCTCTTTTGTTAAATGCCATACTCTCAGATCTGTAAAGGCACTTGAGAATTGGGTATCATTGCCAGTTAGTTATATATAAATTACACATATAAGTTAAATTTAGACATGTATTTTATCTAGTTACAGATTACCAATGAGAGTAAATATAAGAAGATTAAAAGGAATATTTTAGTAAGTTAAAGAATTTTGGAGGTGAAATGTCTCCTTGGTAGTTTCAAGGCACGTGGATACTCTTGCCCAAAATGGTGCTAAGGTCAAAATGGAGGTTACCCATGTGTTTGTATATTTCAGAACTGTTGTAATTTGGAAGTATAGGATTTACAGATCTTAAAACATGCACACATACACACAGAGAAATAAGACACACACACACACACACACACACACACACACACACACACACACACACACAGACATAAAAGCATAGTATGGCCATACAATTTTAACAGACAGACAAATAAAACATTTTTTACAAACCTGAATCAGCTGACCAACTTAAAAATCCTGGTGTAGGCAGGCAGCAGAAGCCAGGGAAGCACACAGGTGATCCCATTAAGGATCAGATTAGCAGACTTTGTAAGAGAGAAGAGAAACAGAAGGACGAAATAGCTATACAGTTTTAGAGTAGAAGGACAAAGGGTAATGGATCTGTTGTAGAGAACAAACAGCTAGAGAAGTGGGCAGGGGGGTATAGGGAAGAGTAATAGGAACAGGAGCACAGCCTCCAGAAACCATGGGCATATGGGGCCTTGTTTGTTTTACATTAGGTGTTTGATAGCCTCAATTTCAAAGGATTTTTGTAAAAGGCAGCCCAGGGGCATTTGGAGATCAGGCCTCAAACTTCAAGTGTCCATTTTTACAAGTCCGTGACAAGTCTCAGCACTCAATGCCTACCACAGTGTGTTCACCATGATAAGACTTTTGAGTCAAAAAACAGAGGGGTGAGAGGATTGCTTGGGAAGACGTTTCCATCCCACGGAATGTCACCTCAGCGAGGACTGCCTCCCCACTGGTGTGGTCAGGTGCCTGGCATGGGCCATGACTTTAACAGACAATCTGACAAATATAAGGGCCCTGGGCCCTAGGGACATATATTTGAAAAAGGAGAACGCACCCATCTAAAGCTGATATTAGCCTGCCGTTGAGCAAAGGAAGGAAGGGTATTTTTCAACATGTACCCCTGAGCCAGTTGGAAAAATAGCCCATCTTAATGGGGCCTGCAAATATTAAGTTATTTCAGTCCAATAAGCCTCTCTGCTGATGCAATAATCCAAACCAGACCAAATTAGAAGAAGCCCAGGTTTAATGGATGCCATTGCTCCCAGGTGGCCCCCTGGGAAAACACAGACTGGGGGACGTATAACTGGGGAGACCATGGAGAACCAGAAAGACCATGTGTTTGTTCTCTGTGGGTCAGTTCAAATAGCCTATGGGAGTGGTCTTGACCCTCCCTGGAGAGGTGTCACTGTTTGGTGGGCTTTCTCAGAGGTGGAGTCTGGACTGTGGTAACTCCCATAAAAGAGGGGGGTTTGAAATGGAGTCTTTTACCTAACATTCCAAAATGGATTCCAGGAGCTGAGGTTATACTTCCAACCAAACATTCCAGACTCTTTGGATAAAGATGTAGTGAGGGAATGCTTGTTGGTTTCCAGCTGCTCAGCCCTGAAATAATCACACAGAAACTGTATTATTTAAAACACTACTTGACTCATTAGCTCTAGCTACTTATTTTCTAGCTTTTACATCTTAATTTAACACATTTTCATTAATCTGTGTATCACAACGAAGTCATGGTCTACCAGCAAAGTTTTAGTGTATCTGTCTCCAGCAGCAGCTCCATGGCTTCTCTCTGACTCTGCCTTCCTCTTCCCAGCATTCAGTTTAGCTTTCCCCACCTGCCTCTATTTCTTTTTTTTTTTTTTTGCCACGAGGTGTTTTATTTTCATCAATCATACAAATAATTTTCTATAATATCCCAGGGCAAACCGGTGAAATTTGGCAGTCCGATTAGTGGGGGGTCCCCCTTCAGAGACCCGCCGGCCGGTGGCATCGGCACGGAGTGCCCGGGTTCACAGTGCAGCTTGTGGCTCGCGTCCATGTTGCAGGTGGCTCTTCCTCCACATCACGAGGGGGTCTCGGAGATGACGTGGTGGGGTGGGGTGGGGAATCCTCCGGTCCGGGCTTTTAGGAAATTTCACTCCTCTTTTCCTGTTCAATGGTCTCTTTGGTCGGCAGGGTGTTCTTCTCCTGCGTCTCGGTCTTCTTCAGCTTGGCCTTATCGAAGCTGGCGATTTCCCCCATGTCCGGCTTGTCTGCCATTTTCTTACAACCCGTGGAGTCTCGTTCTGAGCTCGCGCTCCAGGTGCTCCCACTTGCCTTGCTGCAGCAAGAGACCCTGCCTCTATTTCTTGCACAGGCCCAAGACAGTTTTCTTCATTCATTAATGGTATTCACAGCATACTGAGGGGAATCCCACATCATCTCCCCTTTTCTGTTTAAGTAAAGAAGTTTGAAACTTTAACATAGTAAAATTACATATCACATAAAAAGGTGCCAGAGAGCTGAGGTGATGCTTCCAACCAAGTAGGCCCCTATCCAAATAAGAAAATAAAATTCCCATCTTCTATGCTTAGTATTGGAAATAACTTTCTACTGTGCTATATTTGACTAAACTAATCTGTCTGTTGAAATTAAGGGTAGCAGTGGGCTTTGAAAGGTCGGTGACCTGGAGGAGTAGGAACTAAGATTCTGGATGTTGGCTTTCTCTCCCCTCATTTGACACGGCTCACATGGGGATACTCAGCTTGAAAAAACTGACCAAGCTGAACAATTCAGGTAATAGCATAGACTGATTATATTTCATACTCTACAGTAATATTTTATATAATTTGTTCTTATATGTTATCACAGTGATTTTTAAATTTATCTGTTACCACAGGTAGTGTTGAAATATTTAGCAGTGGAAATGTAAAATTTTGCATTCACTTAACATAATTTCCTGTTGTTTGAGTAGCAACATATGCAGTCAGATGCGAGCACACAGTCTGCATTCAAATAGTCAGCATTTGCTTCACTTTTCTTCTACCAAATCGATGTGATTCTCCTGCTTAATTTTTTTGGTTAATTAACTTTTTATTTATTTTACACACCAACCACAGTTTCCCCTCCCTTTTTTCCTCCTGTTACTTCCCCTGACTCTCATCCACCCCTTCCCTATCCACTCTTTCTCCATTTCCAATTAAAAAGCAGCAGGCCTTCCATGGACAAAGCATGGCACATCAAGTTGAGTCAGGACCAAGCTCCTCCCCTTGCTTCAAACTGGACAAGGTAATCCAGCATGGGGAAAGGGTTACCAAAAGCCAGCTAAGCCCGGGGACAGGCTCTCATCTCACTGCTAGGAGCCTTACAAAGGGATCAAGCTACACAGCTGTCACAAACAGCAGAGAGCCTAGGTCAGTCCCATTGAGGCTCCCTAACTTTAGTTGGTTCAGAGTTCATGAGCTCCCATGAGCTCAGGCCAACTATCTCTGAGGGCTTCTCCATCATGACCTAGCGGACCCTGGCTCCTACAATCCTTCCTCCCATTTCTTCAGGAAAACACCTGGAGCTTGACCCAGCACTTGTCTGTGGATCATTGAATTTGTTTTCATCAATTTACTGGATAAAGGTTCTCTGATGACAATTAGGGTATTCAATGTCCTTTTTCATTGTCAGTGATGACATGTCTTGGTTTTCCAGACACTGTGTCCGACTCTGAATCAAGAAGGGGTACTTTGGAAGCTTCATTAGGAAGGTACAATATGAGCTGTTTATTCAATGACTCTTAACTCACAGTTTCAGTAATTCCTTTTCATATTTCCACACTATTCATTATTATATTTCATTTTTTCTTGTTTGAAATATATTTTTGTGAGAAAATGTAAGAGGAATTGGGCTAAAGTTATGGTTTATAACATAAAGCTACTCAAGCATGATTACAGATTTTAAGTCTTCACTCAAAACTATTTTAATATATACATGGTAGCACAATAGTCTCCAGGGAATTGCTTTTTTCTCATGCTAATTTTTAAGTCTTAAATCCTCTTGAGACAACTGATTTGGTGTACAAAAGGATTATAGTTCCTGCAATTATAAACCTTCCAAAAAAGCTAATACCCATTCATATTGGCTGGAAGTATTTCATAGGAAAAGGTAAGTGTATAATTGCTGTTGTCTTCTTTCCCAGCTTAAGCAAAATATATTTTATAATAATCAAGTAGGTTATGTCCTAGATTTTATAAGAAGTTAGAGAGCATTTCATCTTCTTAGAAATCATGCTAAGTAGGGTAGATGAGACTTTTTTTGTCTTGCTGAAACCTTTGGACTGAACATCTTGAAGATGTGTGTGTCTGATACTGCAGCAGTTTTGGATAAGAAGTCAAGACAAGAATATATGCCACAATAGTCTACAATACATTAGATATGAAACATTAAGAAAGTGCCTCTATTCTGGGACTTACATAAAAAGGATAATTGAAAATAAATTATCGCAGAAAATTTAAGGCTTGAAAAATAATGGCTGTATTTTAGTCTTGTTAAATAGTTACAAACCATTATCATTAAAATAGCATAACATAAGACTGGAATTGATTTTTATAATGCACATGTATACTTCTTAAAGTTATACTGTAGACACCAATTGCAGTATGAGACTTAATAGTTCATTTTGAATGAATTATGGTTTTGACTAATACTCTTCACAGTGTAAGTAGAACTGCTATTGAATGAGTGTTTTTTACCTGATTATAATAATTCATATGCTTCTATTACACATGATGGATATAAATGTTAAAAAATATGACAGTGAAAAAGGTTAATTTTGAACTTGAGAAGTTTTCTTTAATATTTATTAAACAGTTATATTAATTATATAAATTTAAATTTCCACTGATTTTCTGAAAGGATCTCTTACCTTCCTGCTGAATTTCCTAATCAGCCACCAACACACAGAGGGCCATGTGATAGTTACTACTAACTTATTAGCAAATAGTTTGTTATGGAATTAAGAAGCTCACTAATGCTGCTAAACAGTTTATAATAATTCTTTATTATTTAAATTCAAATTTAAGCTAAATTTCAGACATAAATAAAATTATCTCATTTTTTTTCATTAGGAAAATAAAAGTGAAAAGGTCATGCAAAAAAGAAGTACAGGTGTGAAGAGTACATTGACTATTGTTCCTTTTGTCTGGTGTTTCATGGGCGACTTCTGATCTTGTTCTGCGAGAATTCTTTCTTGTTACCTTAAACCTGTATTTGCGACTGACTACTCTGGTATTCAGCAGCACAGACGTGGAGCGATCATAAAGAAGGTGAGTTATGCAGTTGTTGATAGCAACAAATTGCTTATCTTTGCTAATTAGGACTATAACACAATTCTTTTCTTGCTGAAATGTTATGTTGATGTAATAATTGTCTTATCTGTAACTATTGGCGGCTGGAAGTTCTCACCTCCATTGACAATATGACAGGAGGGCAAATGCTAGCTCAAACTATGTATTACTCTTTGTCTGTGATAGATGTCAAGAGTTTTCCCAAATTGGTCCTATACAGTGGGGCCTAAAGAGAAAGAGAGAGGGGGCAGGGAGAGGAGGGGTTACTTTGCCACCTTGCCATCTTGCTGCTTTCAGTCTTTTGACTACTCTTCATTCTCACGTGCATATCAACAGATGGATACATTAACTGTACCTAAAACGAAGTTAAACACTCCTCTGAATGTATTTTAATGGTTCTTGAAGAATTTCCTACAATGAGTTCTGGTCACACTCACATTCACTCCCCCAGCACTTCCCAGATCCATACCTCTCTCTTTCACTCAACTCTGTGTCTTTTCTGCAAGAAGGCCGATTTGTGCTGAATGTGTCATTTTCAGTATGGACTGTTTCTGAACTTTAGCATCTTATAAAATGCATATTTCACAGAATGAAGTTTTTCTGTCTTTGTCTTTAAGATAGACTTTGAAGTTCAGAATTCTCATTCATGTGTACAGATATAATAAGGATTATATTCATATGGTCAGGATATAAATATTCAGATACTTTTAGAAAATGGCCAAATGAAGATACATAAAAGACATTAAAAAGAAATAAAAAGAGAGTAGAAGATTTGCTTATCTAGTAATCATTTATAATTCCTGGGTCTATAATTTTTTCACTCTAAAACTGAAATTTTCAAAATAGAAAATGTTCTAATACAAATTATTATATTCTCTAAAAATTTTAGAAGCATTTGAAATAGTTTTCAGGTAATAAACATGAACAAACAAGTATTTCTGGAAGAACAAAATAAGAAGATGGCTCAGAAAGTAACAATAATTTTTAATTTTGTACTCTAAATGAAGAAATTGAGGAGGACAGTGACTTACACAGAGAAGGACAGAGGCACTCTGAATGGGGAGCAGCAGGCAAATTGATCAATTACAGTTGTAAAACTATAGGATGTATTCAGCATTTTTCTTGTATTATGCAGCCTTTATCTGTGTCACTGCAAATATTCAAACATACATGCTATGTAATTAATACAAACGTTGAAAATGAAAACATGCTCTCTATTTACTAGGTTGTATATCAGTAAAAAGAGAACAATCAAGGTAAGCGAGCTACTTACAGGTTTGATTTGTCATCAAAATCAATATTAACAGGAAATACATAACATCCATACTCTAAAAATATAAGGATGTGCACAAAAAAATTAAGCAAGCTCAAGTTTAAGAGCAGTCTGAAGGCAGAAATAAAAATGGTCACGAGGATGCAAAACACAGGGTTTTCAGAATTTTCATGAGGTTATTAAACTCCTAATGGATCTCGGGTAAAATGTGAAGTTCTCCATGTGTCTCTTTTAAGAGTTCGCTAATAAAATCTTACACAAAATTTAGCAAAGTCTATGGAAAGAATGGAATAAGCACAGCATTTTTGTTGAATAATAAAGAATGGGTTACCACCTTATCATTAATAATGTAACAGAAGGTAAATATGTTGAGAGGGATCCAAGTATAATACAGAAATACAAATTTAAATATTGTGATAATTTTGTGTATATTTGATTTTACACTTTAAACGACTTTGTCTGTTGAACATATTATTTATTTGTTTATGAACTTTTAACAACAACAAAAACTTGAATTTACTTAGTAAGGTAACAGGTAAAAAAAAATATATGAGAAAAATTGTAGAGGTTAATACCAGAGAACAGTGCTCTTTTTTCATTTTAAAATAATGTATTTTGATATTTCTTTGAGATTTTCATACACTATGTTGATTATATTCACTTCTGCTCCTCTATGAAACTCTTTGCAGATCTATTCCCTTCTCCTTACTCCCTGTACTTTGTTTTTTTTT
>NW_004949256.1:234186-245579 GCF_000317375.1 Microtus ochrogaster | reverse complement strand
GCTCTGGGTGGGTAGCCTTAGTGTAGGAGCAGAAAACTGTTCCTGAGCAAAGGACCTTGCAGAAAACGAAGAGTTGGGGGGGGTCGTGTGTAAGAAAGACAGCCCTGCAGAAGGAGCTGGGGGAGGAGCGTTTGTGCTCTCTTTCAGGACAATCCGCCCCTGGATAGCACACACTCACCAGTCCAGATGGGATTCCTCAGCAACTAAACAGGGCCGCGTGGTAGCCCAATGATCCGGGGACAAAAGGATGAATGGAGCAGGGGGGGGGGCGGTATCCAGAGGAGCACAGGAAGCCTGGCGCACAAGCTGAAGGTGCCCGGGCTCCCTTACGGGGGACCCTGAGGCCTGCCTGGCAGGCAGGCACTCTCCGCTCAGGGTGGGTAGCCTTAGTGTAGGAGCTTAAAACTGTTCTTGAGTACTGGTCCTAGCATACAGCAGGGCAGGGTTGGGGAGGGGTGCTCTGTTTTTTTTTTAAATACCAATCCAAATTCCCACTCTCTCCTCTCCTCCTATTTTGTCCACTCACCCTCCAATCCCACCGGCCTCTAATCCTAAGGCACATTGCTTTGTGGAAGCAAATGTGGTTGACAGTTGTATGGCTGGGGCAGACTGAGGAGCCACTGGCAGTGGCACTGGGACTTATCTCTACTGCATGTACTGGCTTTTTGGGATCCTATTCTCTTTGGAGAAAAGTGCTTTTTGTGCGTTGTTTAAGTGTGAATTCTAGTGTTCCTGTAAAGACTTTCACATCCTGTTTAGAGTTTTCCTCTTCATTTCTAATTTTCTTTCCCTACTTTGGGCAATCAGACCTTAGCTATGAAGAACCACACCACGGTGACTGTATTCATTCTTCTTGGATTAACAGATGATCTACAACTGCAGGTGATGATTTTTGTGCTTCTCTTTCTCACATACATGCTTAGTGTTACTGGGAATCTAACCATCATCACACTCACACTACTGGATTCTCATCTCAAGACACCCATGTATCTCTTCCTACGGAACTTCTCAGTTTTAGAAATTTCATTCACAACTGTCTGTATCCCCAAATTCCTCATTAGCCTGGCGACGGGGGATAAAACCATTTCATACAATGACTGCGTAGCACAACTCTTTTTCACTATTCTCTTAGGGGCAACTGAATTTTTCCTTCTGGCAGCCATGTCCTATGACCGCTATGTGGCCATTTGCAAACCCCTACACTACATGACCATCATGAGCAGAAGAATTTGCAACTTGCTGGTCTTTGCTTCCTGGCTGTCTGGTTTCCTGATCATTTTTCCTCCTCTCATCATGGGGCTGCAACTTGATTTCTGTGCAGCTAACACTGTAGACCATTTCTTCTGTGACGTTTTCCCTATACTTCAGCTCTCCTGCACAGACACGCACACAATAGAATTAATGGCACTTCTCTCTGCCATTTTGACACTCCTGGTTACGCTGGTGTTAGTGAGCCTCTCCTACACACACATCATCAGGACTATTCTGAGAATCCCATCTTCTCAACAGAGAAAGAAAGCCTTCTCTACATGTTCTTCACACATGGTTGTGGTGTCCATTTCTTATGGCAGCTGCATCTTCATGTATGTGAGGCCCTCTGCAAAGGAGAGAGTCGCTTTAAATAAAGGGATCGCTCTGCTTAGCACTTCAGTTGCACCCATGCTGAATCCCTTCATTTATACGCTTAGAAACAAACAAGTAAAAGATGCTTTTAAGAATATGACTAAAAGGATGGAGTTTTTCTCAATGAAGTGAGAACTTAATTGTATTCCAAGTTGACTGGTAGTGTCAGCAGGAAGAGTGAAGGGCATCATCAAGTTCTTCCACACGTGTATTTAAAATCATATGACCCTTTACTTAACTGAACAGCTTCTGTGTCCTCAGTTATTTCCGAATTCTGTGTCTTACCCTGTTTGGAATGAAATATCCTAGTTTGCCATGCTGAGTTGGCATTGTACAGAAATTAATAGCCATATTGGTCTCAAATTTTAAATTTATTTTTTTCCAATTTTATATGAGTGACAGACTAAATTAAACATGTAAGACCTTATTTATGTGGCTTTAATTCCAGAAACAATAAAGTATTCTTCAAATTATAAAAAGAAAGATATTTATCTGCCTTTTTATTTTTATAACTTTCAGAATTCTCTTAGAAGCAAAGTGACTTCGAAATTTCCATGATCTTCTGCAGTGTTCCAGAGGCTCAGTCCCATGTTTATTTTATAAAGATGCTTATATATTACATAAGCTAATGACATATTGTTACAACATGTAAATTCCAGTTTTCTTAAATATTGTTTGAATTTATCACAACACTCAATCCCATGTTTTACTAGGCTTCTTGAAATGTCTGACTTTTATCTTCACAGCTTTGTAAAATGTATGCTGACATGTTGATGTCTAAATAAGAACATAAAGATTATGGGTAATCTGATTATGACAAAGTAGAAAATAAATGTGTACACAAAAGGAATAACTGAATAATGGTCTTTTTAATTCTTATTTGAATTCTCACACAGTGTTCAAAAATTACACAGCAGTTCCTTTCTGGACCTGGTACACTTTAGGCCATAAACAAGTGTACAATTCTTTTAGAACATTACAAAGATGTAAAGATTCTCATGAATAATTTTTGAGCATTGTAGGTTCTACCAGAGTGATTTCTTCTCAATGTAAGTGGTCAAATATGTTTTTAAAGTCATTATAATAATTTATCATGTGAAAAGCAGAATGTGTTGGCCAGCATCTTCTCAGATGTGCCATGTTTCAATGTGACACAAAGGAGAAAACCTTCCCCTAAAAAGCTAATGTACTCATATTGTTGAGAGCTAATGGGTGTAACATCTGACGCTATGAAGAGACACAATCTCATAGTAATAGATGGATGCTTATATATTACATAAGCTAATGACATATTGTTACAACATGTAAATTCCAGTTTTCTAAAGTGGATGGGGGCATGCCCAGGGGAACTATGGAAATACTGAGAGCAGGAGAAATGATCTTCCCCAGTAACAACACATAAATTGCTTACCCAATGACAAATAGTGAGCTATGAAACATTTATACATATAGCATAATATAGACTGAATAGGCTGTATCTAGGCATATTTATGTATACTCTTATAGACATATTCATGTAACAATAATTAATAAAAAGATTATGAATTTGAAAGGGAGTCAGGAAGGGTGTATGGGAGGGTTCAAAGGGAAAGAAAAAAGAAAGAGAAATGATGTAATTATATTATAATCTCAAAAATACAACTATGGGGGGCTGGAGAGATGGCTCAGAGGTTAAGAGCACTGATTGTTCTTCCAGAGGTCCTGAGTTCAATTCCCAGCAACCACATGGTGGCTCACAACCATCTGCAATGAAATCTGGTGCCCTTTTCTGGCCTGCAAGCACACATACAGACAGAACACTGTAAACGAAATAAATAAATAAATCTTAAAAAAAAAAAAAACCTCACAACTATGGGTTTTAAACTGTGACCCCATTCCCACCCTACCAATTTGCAAGAATATGAGACACTTGTTTTAAGCTACCTTTTTTACAACTCCAAAACCTGGACAAGGAGATGCTCCTCAAAACAGTGACTGAATGCGTTTGAGATGGGATGTCTCAGAAGGGTTCTAGGTGTCCCATAAAGAGACAGACTGTTCAATGATGACATTAAGAAACATCTCCATCTTCATAAAGAAGTAAAGTACAGGATACGGCAACAGCACTTGAGATACTTCACCATGTTACGAGAATGAACGACGCAAATACCCAAAGCTAACACTGCTTGGAGGAGTGTACGGGATAAGGCAAAGAGGAAGGCCCAAAAAGCGCTGGATAGACTGCACAAAAGAATACTGTGGAACCTTGGATATGACAATAACACAAGCATCTAGGATTGCCTGGGATAGGAACAACTGGAGAACCACCATAAACGGGCTGCCCATGCGTGCTTAAGCATCGCTGGGGCATAAATGATGATGGTGATGGGTTTTACTACTATCAAGAATTAACTGGCCGGGCGGTGGTGGCGCACACCATTAATCCCAGCACTCGGGAGGCAGAGGCAGGTGGATCTCTGTGAATTCGAGGCCAGCCTGGTCTACAAGAGCTAGTTCCAGGACAGGAACCAAAAAGCTATGGAGAAACCCTGTCTCGAAAATAAAAAAAAAAAAGAATTAACTGAATTCTTACAGTTAACCTTCAACTTATAACTTTATATGGTCTGGAGAGGTAGGTGCCACTCTGAAATCTGTGTTAAACCGTATCTGGCAGGTTATGTCCTGTAAAGTTGATAGAATTATAGTATAACATGTTCTGGAAAATAAGTCAGATACAGAAAGAAAGTATATTAAGTTTTCCTACACTGTGGCAACTTGGAAAACAACAACCTACAAGTAGAAAGAGACAGAAAATGAAATCACGAGATTCTTAGTTTAAAAAAAGATCATCCTGAGATAATCAAGACCCAGAAAGACAATTATGGTTTGGAATTTGTGTATATGTGGATATTAGCTGCTAAATCAATGATAACCAAGCTAGAATCCATAGAACCACAAAGGTTTGTTGTAGTGTAAGATGTTGTGGGTAGCACGTTATGGGTGTGTGGGTTAACATCGGTCCATGAAATGAAGACTCAGAGACACTTTGAGAATGAATTTAGCCTTAGCAGGTGCAGGGATTCCTACCCTCAGCGGACTGAAGCACTTTCCCTTAGCCCAGGGCATTTTTATTTATCCCTATATTTACACTTTAGCCAGTAGATTTCCATATATTCAAAACAACCTGAATGAAGCTTCCAAAAATACAATGTCAAGTATAAATACCTGATTCAGGAGGTACCCGAGGTTTCCAGGTTTCCCCCTAACCAAGTTTTGCATAGGCTTTGTACCCATGGAAAACTCCCTAACAAGATGTATATAGGACAGAAAAGGTATCTGTAACATGGAGGATGGATTAAGAATGAGTGATAACTCTGGAGCTAGACCAGGTTTGGCCCAGAGGGGTTATTACTAGGGGAGTGGGGGTTGTCTGCTAACCCTCTAGAGCCAGACCACAGGAAATTCTGCCATTGTAAGAAACTGGGAAGCAGACCACAAATAGATCTCGCTAGGAAAGGGGAAACAGAACATATAGCAATGAATGAATAGGTGAGGGGAACGAGAACAGGAGGCTCATCTGCAGGGGTGTAGGGAAGAGAATAATAAGTAGAGAAGTGTGGAAGTGACAGCTAAAATTAAGGGCTATTTGATGAGTAGTGTCATAAAATACATGAAAATGGCATAAGAAAAATGCTAACTAATGAGGGAGACAGAACCCCAAATGAATATCACTTGTTACCAAATGAAGCTTCCATTTCTTGGATTGGGCTACATATAATTGATTTCTTGGTCAAAGGGATCCCATGGGAACCTTCTTGTCACCAGGACTAGAGGTTGCTCTTTACAACTGGCAGCAAGGCCCTATTGCTAGAGTTGACACCTACACAATTCATTGAAAGTGGAGTTGATCAGGTGCCCACACAGAGCTTTCATCCTAAGTGCTTGTGTCCTTGGCACAGTAAGGTACCCTGCACGCTGCCAAAGGAGAAGCATAGACACAAACCCACAAAACCCTTTGCTCTACAATGATGGTCTACAAGAAGTGCTGGTGCAAGGGTGGTACAAGCCTTGTATGAGTAGCCAACCAGTGTTTGACCTGACTTAAGGGCCACTCTACAAGGTGCAACACATAAACTACACTTGCCTTGGTTACCAAGAACCAGAGACTTGGTAACCCAGGGAATGAACGTGAAATGAAATTTATGCCCTGGCAATGTTGAAGCATGTATGGGTAGCCCATATAGGGCGATTCTGTTGAACATGTCTATATTGGATTTCACGGTCTAAGCTGATGAGGATGATTGACCAGGTCTCTTCTTCAGGTTGCTTAGGGACCTGGGGGAAACCAAATACTATTGTTCTAAAACAAATAAACAAAAGCATATCAAAAATACAGAAACAAAACAAAAAAAACCAAAACCTAGTAATGACATTCTGCTATACTCATAGATGAGCCCTGCTCAGTCATCATGAGAGAAGCATCCTCCTGCAGCAGATGAGAACAAATACAGAGACCCACAGAAAGATATGCAAAGAATGACAGACCTTGTATCACTGAGCCCTAAATCCGTCAAGTCCCTCCCCTTGGGTCTCTGGGAAGCCTGGGAAAGAAGAGACAGGGAAAGTATAAGAGCCAGAGTGCATGGATTTCAACAAGAAAACAAGACCCTCTAAATCAGTGGGATCAATGTATACACTAATTCACAGAGAGTGGGGCAGTGTGCACAGGGTCTGATGGGTCTGCACCAGATAGAGTTCTGGAGTAGAAAGGATATGTAAACATAAGCCCACATCCCCAAATCAGACAACCACTTGGAAATGAAAATTTAGTTATTCCAATGGACTCTCACAGGGGAATCAAAGTACTCTTAACGGTAGGGTGTATACCTAGCTGTAGATGGCTAAAAGAAAGCAAACCCAGTGATATCTTTGGAGGTTTCTTGTCTCACAAAGTACTATCAAGACTTTCCTATTTCTTTTATCTTATTTTTAAATTTTATTTTATTTATACATTTTTGTTTGGTCTTTGTATCTTGTAAGTCTATATATATATATATAATGGCTTCCAGTTTAGTGGTTTCTTATGGGATTCTAAGCGTGCTAATGAGTGGTTCTCTGCATCTCTATTTGTTTTGTGTGCCTTTTCTTGGGTTCTTTTCCTTCTGCTTGTTCGTTTTGTACCGTTCCAATGTATTAGTTTTGTTTATTTTACTTTATTTTATTATTGTCCCTTAGAATCCTGATTGTTTGCTAATAAGCGACAGAAAGGGGGAGAATCTGGATGGGAGTGCTGGCGTGGAGTTACTGAACAAAGTAGAGGGAGAGGAAACGATGTGAGAAAAATGTTTTTCAATAAACATCAGGGGAAAGGACACAGAAAGAGAGAGCTCAAGTGGAAAAGGAGGACAGACATGGAGAGTAGAAAAGAGTGGTGTGGGCATGATTAAGTTATGATATTAATCAAATCACCTTGTATGCATCTGTAGAAATTTCCTAATAAAGCCGATTAACTTGTTCAACCAATATGTGTGGGAAGACACACAGAGGAAAGGATTGTTACTGAGAAGAATGCTAAGCGCCATTCCCCAAGCTCTCTCTAGTTTCTGTCCTCCATTTCTTTCTCAAAATTCGTCAACATGGGATACCCTATTCTATTGTATAATGCACTAGGAAGGTGATGTCAGCAGACATCCCCTGTTCCTGTTATCACCCATATTATGATGTCTTCAGTGGGCTTTAAGTATCTCCCATAGACTATCAATCACATAAGATCTTCTTAGGGTTACTTGCAGGCAATCTCAAACTGTCTCACTGCATGGCTCCTTTTGTAATTTCAATGAAAGTCTCCAAGACACTGTAATTCTTGAATTTTGCGTATATGCAAAATCAACACCACATAGGTGATGGCAATGTCTACTTCAAAGTTGGGTAGTAATGTGCTATTTTGAACCATTGCTGCACTGGTCTCTGTGCAGCTTATCTGTGTGACTAAGCCCACTGAAAGGAGTCCTGGTGAAAGAACTTCCTAGAGAGTTTCGTATAAACATGCTGCCACAGAGATACTCTTTTTTGAAATGAAAATTTATAAAATGAGTTTGCTTTTTATACCCCAAAGCCTGCTATATGCATAACCTGGCCAATTCCTAAAACACCCCAAGAGCCCATACCTCATTTTCCAAGAACAACCTGCTTGGGTTATTTTTATTGTCATCAGTTTTTCTTAATGACAGCATGCAACTCATTCATTTCCTTCCAAGATCATTTGTTTCCCAAGTCTCTTTGCTCCTAACTCTCACTACAAATATATTTTAAACCACCTATAGGCATGCCCCATCCTGACTAATGGGCTAACTTAAACTCCCTCTGAATGAATCAGTCTGTTTAATTTTACGCACCCAAAAAGTACGTAGGACACAAACACAATATAGGCACATTGTTCACAAGAAGATAACAATATAACGTACACAAACTCTATAACAAATTTCAATATAGTTCTGGTTTCCCAGCTTACACCCCTTGGGTGTTCTTTTGTATTTTAATCCACTCAATATTACACTATCATGAGATTTCACCAGAATCAGTCATTAATTTCTGCTCATAAAATTTTAGGCTTTACTTTACATCTCAAATCCAAATTTTTCCAAATTCTGTCCTCAAATCAGAACTATCAGTAGTTTGGAGACAGGGACACAGTTCCTCTTTTTTTTTAAAATTAATTTTGCATATCAACCACATTTCCCCCTCCCTCCCCTCCTCCTTCTCTCCCCTCAAACCTACCCCCAACCCACTCTCAATTCACTCTTCCTAAAGTGCAAGGCCTCCCATGGGGAGTCAACAAAGTCTGGCACCTTAAGTTGAGGCAAGACCAAGCCCCTTTCCCCCTGCATCAAGGGGACATAGTTCAATAGAGCCATCTTCTTTAGCTGGAACATTTTCTTAAGATGTTTAGGGAACATTTAAGACCAAATCGAGATTTGTGGTTTCAATGCTGAAAAAAAAAACCTTTTAGAACTACTTAGATCACAAAGCAGAATTGGAAATGCTGTTAAAGGTATTTAAATGTGGGCTTATGCATGAAGGGTAAGAGAAAGAAGCTACCAGAAGACAGTATACAATTAATGCTGTGAGGTGGGCAGTGTCAAGGGAAGTACTGGGAATAGTAGATGATACTCAAGGGTGGGGTATAACTTTCTTATCGACAGCAAACCAATCTTACTATTAACCACATACTTGATTGATAGCATTCAAATTTCATCTCAAAAGACTGTTAAGAATTATGTGTGATACTTTATAATATGATACTTGGATACTTTATAATATGATAAAGTAAAACCAGAAGCCACTAGAGTTGCACATAAGATTTTTCAAAAGTCTTTTTCTTGTAATTAGATGAAATTCTTAGCGAATTGTAGGCTCATGGCTAGGAAGGGCCCAAATACTCAAGCACTGATTAATAGTACTATATTTCCAGGTCTCATTCTGTCAGAAGCTGCAATGAGCTTCCATAGTAAGAGGCTTCTTTTTTAATGCATTTTTCAGGCAAAATCCCAAACAATATTTTTACAAGCCTATTCTATTTATAGAACAAAACTATTTGTGACACATAACTTATGGTCTAATAAATTGATTAGGTGTATTGTCCACCTTAGTAAGGCAGATAACTGAACTGAGAGCCCTGGGACACACCAGTGAGCGCAAGAGTTGTGAGAAACAACACATGACTAATTAGATTAACTTAGAAGCCTCACTGATAACTGTTTTCCTAAATGATACAGCAGACTTCTTTGAGGAATCTGTATGCAAGTCTCTGGAGATTGTTTAGTGTTTTTAAGTATAATTTGTTTTTAAAAATACAGATTGCCTGGGGAGTACATTTGTTTAACATGAAAAGTGTTATTTCCTTGGGAAATGTTGTTATAAATCTCCAATTCTCATGAGAATTTTCATCATGTCTTTAAGTTTTGATTCAAGAAGTGAGTATATGAAAATTCATTGAGTTAGGATGGATTCATTTTCTGTGTCATTGTGAGCGGTGCATAGGAGATGATTCCACAGACCACATCACTATAGTAAAGAGAGGACTTAAAACACAAAGCATTGGCTGGTGAAGTCATCTGCAAGATTGTCTGACTAGGTGAGAAAACCATCATATAATGTGGCTTAAACTGAGATGCATTCAGAGAGGAGTGTAGTGCCTGTGCTCTTATCAGCAACTTGGTCAATCTGTAAACTATGGGAAGTCTGGTCCAAGTACAACTGAGCCTGTATCTTTGCCTGTTTATGTTATTTGAATACATGTGTTTCAGATAAATATTTATGTTTTTTTTTTAATTTTTTACACACTTAATTGGGATGGGATTCTAAAAGGTGAAGTTATCTGGAAAAATTAAAATTTTTTTCTGCTACGTATGTTTAATGTATTTTTGCTATTTTCCCATTAGAACATAGATGTATTTAGTCATGTTTAAACTTTAGTTAAAAAAATAGGATACCTTTTTTTACTGTATTTACCATTTAGAACTAATTTTTTTCCACTTAAAGTTAACCTGTTTCTCATGATGGGTGATACTATGTTTTGAAAATTTCATCATAGACTTAACTTCAATGTAAATTCTATATTTTCCAGAGTATTTTGTGGAATCGTTGATATGTGTAATTAAAGTAGAATAAATGAATGATCTTAAGTAATGGTACTGAGATTTCTGTGGTTTAGACATATGCAGTCCTACATCTTTTGCCATTGAGTTCATCCTTGCACACAAAGGAAGCTGTAAGAGATGCCCTCGTGACTCTCTGATGTGAAGGTATGTCCAATAATTGGTGATCTTTAGCCATGTGTGTCGGCCGTGTTGGTATGCACAGCCCTGACAGCAGAAGGCTCCTCACTGCTTCTCAGTAGATTATACATTCACCCTGCACTTTGCCTCAGTTCTCCTCACTATTCTAGGAGTACTTGCTATCATTTCTGTTTCTCATTCTAAGACCTGTCATAGACTCCAAATATTTCTGGTAAACATTTTAAATATCTTTAAGGCAAAAAGTATTGTTATAGGTTGCCATACACTTCATGGAAATATGAGAATCTATGTGTCTGATGCTGAAGAGTTCAGATAAGAAGTTTTCCCAAGAGATGGATAACTTTACTTTTCATAGTAAATGCTCATCTTACTTGCTATGTCAGTCTAACTAATTTTGCTCATCAATAACATCATGTCAATATATAGTTATCTACATCTACTTGTTAGTATCTTTGTTCGTGCCTCCTGCTCTCTCTTCTCTCCTACCCTTCCTTTCCTTTCCTTCCTTTCCCTTCTGTACTCATCTTTTCCCTTCTCTTTCTTCCCTTCCCTTCCTTCTCTTCCCTTCCTTTTCTTTCTTTTCCTTTACTTTGTTCCTTTGTCTCCTACCAAGTCCAAGGCCTCATTACACTAGTCAAGCAATCTGACACTAAACTATAACCCAAGTTTCTTAAATTTTTGTCACTTGAAGCGTAAGAAACCACAATGGAGGACAGGTGTGATGTGCTAAATGTTTAATCCCTGCCCCAAGAGGCAGAGGCTTGCAGATCCCTGTGCATCTGAGGTCACCCTGATCTACCTAGTGAGTTCCAGGACACCCAGAGCTACATCGTGAGACTTTGTCTCACACACACAAATAAAAAATAATTAATAATTGCAATGTCTTACCGCAAACCCTAATAATATCTAACTGTTCCTAATGAAGTGGTATTTGAATAGAAGGTAAACAAAACATAAGGAGACAATAAAAAACAAGCAATGGACGTAGTAATA
>NW_004949256.1:229390-230495 GCF_000317375.1 Microtus ochrogaster | reverse complement strand
ACGATTCTAAAAATCCCTTCAACCAGCCAGAGGAAGAAGGCTTTCTCTACGTGTTCTTCTCACATGATTGTGATATCCCTCTCGTATGGCAGCTGCATCTTCATGTATGCTAAACCTTCAATCAAGCAGAGAGTATCTATTTCCAAGGGAATTGCTGTGCTCAATACCTCAGTGGCTCCACTTCTGAATCCTTTTATCTACACCTTGAGGAATCAGCAAGTGAAAACGGCATTCATTAATACAATACAGAGGATTGCATCTTTCTCAAAGAAATGACTATACCATTTCACTATATAAAGAAAAGAGACTTGAAAGTACCTAGTGTTCATAAGTCTCTTCAGTTTCTTCTCAGTGTTTTGTTATTCATTTTCCCATCTAAAGAAGACGTTTGTTCTTTAGAAGTAAATTTATGAATGCAGTGAGCAGGGAATTAATCAAACATGACCTGAGTCTTGGAGGTCAGCACACTACTATTGTGTTAAACTTCCTCTTTATATAAGCTAATATTATTTTAAATCCAAAGTTTTTTTCTCCCTGAAAGTCATCTATTCTCTCAGTGATATCTGATAGATATTGAACATTTCTTTTCTTTCTTTTTCTTTCTTTCTTTCTTTCTTTCTTTCTTTCTTTCTTTCTTTCTTTCTTTCTTTCTTTCTTTTTCTTTTCTTTTCTTTTTTCTTTTTTTGTTTTTCGAGACAGGGTTTCTCTGAGATTTTGGAGCCTGTCCTACAGCTAGTCCTTGTAGACCAGGTTGACCTCATAATCTTCAAACTCACAGAGTCCACCTGCTTCTGCCATCCAAGTGCTGGGACTAAAGGTATGCGCCATCACCGCCTGGCTGAACATATTTTGGCAATGTCTCTTCTGTCTTCTAAAAATTCATTCCGGATTAGAGATTGGCTCAAAATAGAGGGAGTCTCAACACAAAGGGTCTGGCGTTGGGTCACAATTCCACCAACTATAAAAAAAAAAAAAAACCCTAAAAAACAAAGTGAATTTTTAGATTCAAGTTGGTCAAGGCTATGAAATAGTGTTTCACATTTGTTATATTTGATGCATTATTTGATAGGAAGGTTATAACAGTACTCTATATTTGTGACAATTT
>NW_004949256.1:226935-227678 GCF_000317375.1 Microtus ochrogaster | reverse complement strand
CCAATGATAGCCTTTGCTGGAGAGGCTGTGGAGGAAGGGGTACCCTCAGCCCATACCATGATAACAGAGTAATCATTTACCAGAACTTTCTCACATCATCTCCCCTTTTCTGTCTCAATAAATCCTCCTGTATATTTGTTGCTTTTATTGATTAATGAATAAAGAAGTGGCTTTGGCCTGTGATAGGGCAGAATAGAGCTAGATGGGTAAATGTAAACTGAATGCTGGGAGAAAGAAGGGGGAGTCAGTGAGATGCCATGTAGCTGCAGCAGGAGACAGATGAGCTGGAACCTTGCAGGTAAGCCATGGCCATGTGGCGATAAAGAGATTAATATAAATGGATTAGTTTAAGATGTAAGAGCTAGCTAGAAATATGCTTAAGCTATTGGCCCAACAGTGTTATATATAATAATGTTTCTGAGGAATTATTTTAGGTCTGGGCAGCCTGGAACAAATGAGTAGCCTCTGACTCCAGATTGGCATGCCAATGTGTATCAGCTAAATTCACATACAATTTGAGAGAGCTTATAAAAAATTCTACACACGCGCGCGCGCGCACACACACACACATACACACAACAAAGTTTAGTTGCATTTTTTTTTGAATGGGCTCTACTTGCTGGTGGCTCATTTAAGAGAGGTCTTCCTAGCACTGGACAGAAATCTCAAGGTCCAAATCAGGAGCAGAAGGAGGGGGAGCATGAGCAAGGAACTCAGGACCGCGAGGGGTGCACCCACACACT
>NW_004949256.1:222678-226435 GCF_000317375.1 Microtus ochrogaster | reverse complement strand
CCAAGCACTTAAATGGGGTATGTGAACAATATGTTACAAATTGTTTAATGGTGACACAGACCTGTTGTGATGTTTTACCTGTGATGGAGAGAATTGCTCTCAGAGGCAGCAAACATGAATCTTCCATGTTGGAATAAGCAGAACCAACAGGTATGACCATGGAGTTGGTCCTAGCCATGCCCAATTAACATTAAAAATGTTCTCCATAAATCCAGATGGAAAAGACCTCTAAATGAGTCACAGTGTTGGATCAATGTACACAGGCTTGAGAGAGAGGAAAAGGAGTATAGACAGTTATAATATAAAATAATACAGGCAGTTATAGATTAAATGATTAAAGATAATAAAATAAATATTAAACTTGCAGAAAAAGTAATAGAGTAAGAAAAATAAGCCACATAAAGATGGAAAATACACAGAGAGTCTGGATTATGTATATTATTGTGTTTTCTTTAATTTTTTTGACTGTGAATGAGCTAAGTACAGAGAGATTTCATTGTATATGCTGCTAAGGTAAACCAATATATAAAAGGTATCTTGATTTCAAAATTTGTGTCTAAGGATATGTTGCTTTGGAAAAAAAGGTCTGCTTTTGTTTTCACATAAGATGAGAACCTGTGGATTCCTCATACTACTGTGGTTTGATGGACCAAAACTACTCAAAAGGTCTCCGTGACCCCCGCAAATTAATTCATCCAACAAAAAGCAGGAAGCCCAAATTCCCTAAATGATTGTTTATAAATGTTTGCTTACCTTTAAAGCGTGATATGTTATAGACATAAATACTTTGCATTATTGGTTTATTGATATGAATTTTGGCCAATTTTGTTATATGCATATTTCTGCTTTTGATTAAGGTATTGTGTTTGTGTAGGTCATTTAAAAATGTACTGTATAGTTAAAAATACAGTTAATAGATAGTCATCTAGAATAGTTAAACTTGTAGTCATGTTTGTTAGGTTTTCTAGATGTACAGAGATATGTTTCTGATGGACCTTTCTTCAAACCTTTCAAAGACGTTAGAACATGGTATTTAAAATGTTTTAAGAACTTACGACTTTCCATGATAATGAGACACATCTGCTCCTGAGAGCACCAATCTATTTCAAGAGGATGATGAACATCAAAGAGGCTCATTATGGCTCTCCATTTAGGTTGATATTGACTATGAGATTGTTGTAAACTGCCCTTTTTATATTGAGTTATATCCTTTTTATCCTTTATCTCTCTAAGAGTTTTAACATGACAAGGTGTTGTATTTTGTCAAAGGCTTTTATGCTTCTAATTAAGTGATAATGTCATATTGGTTCTTCAATTCATTTATATGGTGGATTATGTTAACTGATTTACTTATGTTAAAATATCCCTGTGTCTCTGCAATGAAGCCTCTTTTGATATATTCTTAGATAACTATATATTCTTAGAATTTTTTATTGAGAATTTTGTTGATGTGAGATGGCCTTCTGTATAAGTATTTATCTTATTGGTTAATGGATCAAGACTGCTTTGGCCTATGACTTAGCAGAATATATCCAGGCTTGAAGAGATATATAGAGATAGTAGGCAGACACAAGGAGACACCAAGTAGCTACTGAAGGAGAGGGCTACACTAAAACTTTAGGAACCTTACCAGTAGGCCACAACTTCATGGCGATACACAGGTTGATCGAAATGGGAAAATTTAAGATGTAAGAGCTAGCTAGGAATAGGAACTTGAAGAAAATGGACAATTTTCTGGGTCAATATCACTTACCAAAATTAAATTAAGACCAGATAAACAAATTAAATAGACCTATAATTGCTAAGAAAATATAGTCATCAACAATCTCCTAATCAAAAAAACCCAGGACCAGATGGTTTCAGTGTAGAATTCTACAAGATTTTAAAAGAACTATTGCCAATACTCCTCAAAGTGTTCCAAAACAATGGAAACAGAAGTAACATAATCAAACACTTTTTAAGAGGCTACAGTTACCCTCATACACAAACCACACAAAGACATTACTATGAAAGAGAATTATAGACCAATTGCCCTCATGAACATTGATGCAAAAGTACTCAATTAAATACTGGCACACCAAATCCAAGCGCACATCAGAAAAAAATCATCCACCATGACCAAGTAGGCTTCATTCCAGATATGTAGAGATGATTCAACATACAAAAATCTACCAATGTAATTCACCATATAAACAAACTGAAAGAAAAAATCACATGGTCATCTCATTAGATGCTGAAAAGGCCTTTGACAAAATTCAACACCCCTTCATGATAAAAATCTTGGAGAGAGCAGGGATACAAGGAACATACCTAAACATAATAAAGGCAATATACAGCAAGCCAACAGCCAACATCAAACTAAATAGAGATAAAGTGAAAGTGATCCCACTGATATCAGAAATAAGACACATATGTCCATTCTCTCTGTATCTATTCAATATAGTACTTGAAATTCTGGCTAAAGCAATAAGACAACAAAAAGAGATCAAAGGGGGATGCAAATCAGAAAAGAAGTCAAACTCTCACTCTTTTCTGTTGATATAATAGTATAATTAAGTGACCCCAAACATTCTATCAGAAAACTCCTACAACTCATAAACATCTTAAGTATTGTAGCAGGATATAAAATTAACTCAAAAAAAATCAGTAGCCCTCCTCTGTACACATGATAAATGGACTGAAAAAGAAATTAGAGAGACATTGCCCTTCACAATTACCACAAATAATATAAAAATACCTTGGGGTAATGCTAACCAAACATGCGAAAGACCTGTATGACAAGAACTTTAAAACTTTGAAGAAAAAAAATTGAAGAAGACACCAGAAAATGAAAATATCTCCCAAGCTTTATGGTAGGTATAATTAACATAGTAAAAATGGGAGTCTTACTAAAAGCAGTCTACAGATTCAATGCAATGCCCAGCAAAATCCTAGCAAAATTCTTCACAGACCTCAAAAGAACAATTCTCAACTTCATATGGAAAACAAAAAAATTCCAGAAGAGCCAAAACAATTCTGCACAATAAAGGAACTTCTCGAAGTATCACAATCCCTAACTTCAAACTCTAATATAGAGGTACAGTAATGAAAACAGCCTGGTATCGGCATAAAATAAGAAAGGATTACCAAGGGAATTGAATCAATGACCCAGATAGCAATCCACACAGTCTGCACACCCAATTTTTAACAAAGGAGCTAAAAACATAAAATGGAAAAAAGAAAGTATATTCAACAAATGATGCTGACATAACTGGATATCAACATGTAGAAGAATGCAAATAGATCCATATCTATCATCACGCATAAAACTCAAGCCTAAATGGATCAAAGACCTTAACATAAAATTAACAATACTGAACCTAATAAAAGAGAAAGTGGGAAGTCCAGTTGAACACATTGGCACAGGAGTCTACTTCCTGAATATAATCCCAGTAGCCCAGACACTGAGTGCAAAAATTGATACATGCGATCTCCTGAAACTGAGAAGCTTCTGTAAAACATGATCAACAAGACAAAATGGCAGCCAACAGAATGGGAAAAGAGCTTCACCAACCCCACATTGAACAGAGGACTGATCTCCAAAATATATAAAAAACTCAAGACATAAGGGGATCAAGGGGATTCGAATTAGAAAGGAAGAAGTGAGACTTTCATTATTTGCAGATGATATGATAGTGTACATAATCGACTCCCAAAACTCCACCAAAGAACTTTTACAGCTGATAAACACCTTTAGTAATGTGGCAGGATACAAGAT
>NW_004949256.1:217071-219249 GCF_000317375.1 Microtus ochrogaster | reverse complement strand
ATAAAAAGTACCTTTAAAAAAGAAAATTATCATTTATTTTAAATTTTTCATTTTGAGAGAGTTCAGGTTTAAAGTATGCCATTATGTTTCTTTGGACTTCCTCTGTGTCTGTTGTTATGTTCCCCTTTTTGTCTCTAATTTTAATTTGGATCCTCTCTACTTTTTTGGTAATTTGACAAAGGGGTTGCCAATCTGATTGAATTTTTTCCCATAAATCAATTCTTTGGTCCATTGATTCTTTGGTGTTTGTTTGTATTTTATTGATTTCAGTTTTGATTTAATTAGTTCTGAACATCTACTCCTTTCTTTATGTTTCAGAGATTTTAGATATGCTACTAAATGATTAATATGAGATCTCTCCAAATTTTTATTTAAGTATTTAATGCGATGAGCTGTCTTATTTGAACCATCTTCATTATATTCCATAAATTTGGATATGCTGCTTATCCATAGTTTGGATTTCCATTCAGTTAAAAGTTTTAAATTTATTTATTAATTTCTGTCTACTCTCAGTTTTGTTCAGTAGTGAGTTGTTCAGTTTCCATGAGTTTGTACACTTTCTGTTGTTAGTGATATCCAGTTTTAATCTATGGTTGTCAGATAGTATGCAGGGTGTTATTTTAATTTTCTTGTGTTTTGATACTTGCTTTGTGTCCACGTACATTGTTTTGAACAGTTTCATGAGCTACTGAGAAAAGGTTTAATTTTTGTGTGTGTGTTTGAGTGAAATATCTGTTAGGTCCATTTTGTTTATAACATAAAGGTCTAGCATTTCTCTATTAGTTTTTGTCTGGCTAACCTGTATATTTGTAAGAGTGAGGTATTAAAGTCTCTCTCGTTCAGTGTCTGAGGACAATATATGATTTTTTTTCTCTAATATGTTTTTTACAAACTTGAGTGCCCTTGTGTTTGATACATAAATATTTAGAATTATGATATCTCTTGGCATTTTATTTTTCCTTTGATGATTTTTCTAATTAAATAATTAATTTTTCCCTACCTGATCAGTTTCACCTCCCTCCCTCCTGTTCTTCTATTTCTTCCTCCCAACCTCTTCTGTCTCCTCTCATTCACTCCTTCAACTTTCTTTTCAGAAAAGTGCAGGCCTCCCAAGATTACAGCCAGCCATGGCATATCAAGTTGCAATAAGACTAGGCATTCCCTCTCCTACAAAGACTGGAGAAGCTACCCAGTAAGAGGAAAAGAGTCCCAAGAGCAGGTAATAGAAAAAGAGACAGCCCCTGTTTCTTTTGTTAGTCCTACAAGTAGAACAAGTTACACAAATGCAGCTTGTAGGTAGTTTTCCCACAGCTAAGGATGGAGATTTGACTCCTTGCTGCTTGTACTTTTGTCCTCTCTCACGCCATCCAGCCCCCAACTCCTGTACTGATGGATCTCAAATTGGTTTGACCTAGCCCTCCACCCTCACATTCTCCAGAAGACATTCTGGTTAAGAGCCATTGAGTCCTCACGTTCTTACCTTGGGGAATACATCTAAAACTATCTGTCCACCCTCCCCCACGTATGTCTTTTACAGACCCTAAATCCTCTGCTCTACTTTCAGATTTTTAACCTTATCTGCCGTTGCACTGACAAATGGCCTACGTACCCCTTAAATAACAACTTAAAGTGGAAGCTTTCTATTTCTGTCATATAAACAGGCAGATTATAAATTTTCTATCCAGCCGTGCTCTGCACTGCCAGTGTCCTACCGGCATCTCATGCCTGACTGCTTTTCTGTTCCCTGGACAGCCCCACTCCCACCTGCTTGTAAACCCTCATTTTCTCACTTGTATTTCTTTTCTCACTCCAATTCCTTCTATTCTGTCTCTGCCACTGCTTCAGCTGCTGCTCCCACAGTGACCAGCAAAACTGGCCAGATCCGAGGCGGTTGTTCCGTTTCCAGCCCTTGCTCCCCGCTGTGGCTGGCAGCGTGCTGACGGGTGGCCAGTGGCTGGCAGCGCTGAGTAATTTTCCTGTCTACTTCAAGTCTGAAAGAATGTGTGACTGGTGTGACCACACGGATGTGGTTCTGTTTTAAATGTATGTTCTACACAGCCTCTATGTCTCTCTTGTTATTTGTATTTGTTTAAAATTCCTGACATGGCTAAAAATGTGGCTTCTCCCTGTAACATGTGGCCACTGTCATTTTGACTAAGACCAGGTCAGATGACCTCA
>NW_004949256.1:213527-215286 GCF_000317375.1 Microtus ochrogaster | reverse complement strand
TCCTACCTCCTTTCCAGTTCTCTCTCTCTCTCTCTCTCTCTCTCTCTCTCTTCCTCTCTCTCTGCCCTTCTTCTGAGGAGACAGCTTCTACCTCTCTCTCTTCTCCCTCCTTCTCCCCTAATCCTTCCCTCTCCCCTCCATAACCCACTAAATAAATTCTATACCAAAACTTTCTCTGCATGGTGTATCTATCTGTCTGACTCCCACTGATGCCTCAGGCAACCCGCCAGGGACCCACTGAGGCCTCAGGTGACCCGCTGCCATTCCTCATGGGACAGTCCTCCACCATCTCTGTATAAATGTTAACAATACCTTGATAGGCAACTCATTTCTGTTGTGGAAATTTTCTTCTATGATTGTGCTAAAAATATTTTCTATGTCTTTGACCTGAGGTTTTTTTTTCTCTTCTCTTCCTAATATTTATAGATTTGGTCCTTTCACGGTCCCTGAATTTTTAGATGTTTTGTGCTTGGACTTTTCTTTATATTTAACATTTCTTTCACCAAGTTATCTATTTCTTCTATTGTGTCTTCAGTGACTGAGAGTTCTGTCTTCTATCTCTTATATCTTATTGGTGAAGTCTGCCTCTGAAGTTCCTGTTGGAGTTTCTAAATTTTTCTCTTCCAGAATTCCCTCAGTTTGTGTTTTGTTCTATTGATTATATTTCTACTTTTGTGTCTGAGCTGTTTTCATAATTTCATTTCACTGTTTTTTTTGTTGTTGTTGTTGTTCTCACGGACTTCATTGGAAGATCATTTAAATTCTTTTTAAGGACACTGAACATATTCCTAACAGCTATTTATAAATCTCATTCTTATGCTTCAGTTTACTTCATTGCCCAGGGCCTGCTATAGGAGGGTTGCTGTGCTCCTGGGAAGACATATTGTCCTGGCTGTTCTTGATTGTGTTTTAATAATGGTGTCTACGCATCTGGGTTTGGGATGATTGTAATTCTATGTACTTATATCTGGTATTGCCTTTGTTGGATGGAGTTCTCTTCCTTGGTTTCTCTTGCATTCTCTATTTTTTTGGTAGATATGGTGGCTGTGTGTTGTGAATCTACAATCCATATATCCTGTGCCCCACCCCCATCCACCAAACCCCAAAGACTGCAGAGTAGCCACTCCATATCTACAACCATCTCCCACCACATCTGTGCCCATCAGAGCTTTAGGCCAGACCTCTAAGGAGGTGAGTGTCTGGGTTCCCAGTTGAAGTGCTCTGGTCTCTAGGCCTTAACCCTGGGAGGCACATACCATCCTTCACCCCCACCCATCAAACCTCAGAGACCCCGGAGTAGTCCCCCTACCCACACACACATATAACCATCCCCCACTGCATCTGGAACCACAGGAGCCTTGGCCCAGATGACTTCTGGAGACACTGCTCCTAAAGAGACTGCCCATGGAGAACATCGAGGCCACCAGACTCTTGGCCCTGACAACTCCTGGAGAAAGCAAGAAAGTCTTGGCACCACCTAAACCCAGAGGGGCGACAGAACCATGCCAGAGTCCACTAGAGGCATGGATCTGCCTGCACCTGTCACCACCTAAGCCACAAGCCCCACTTTTACCAATTGTAGGAAGAGGTACCCAATGAAATGCAGGCCCCACCTATACCCACTGAAGGAAGAGATTAGCAGATGGCAGTGTAATAACACATCCAACAATATAAAGACTAATATAGCACCACCAGAAAGTAGTGGTCATATAACTGGAAGACATGAATATCTTAACACAGAAGAAAAAGAAGAAAATAG
>NW_004949256.1:206223-212094 GCF_000317375.1 Microtus ochrogaster | reverse complement strand
GGGGGGAGGGGGAGAAGGGTGGGAGGAGGGGGAGAAGGGTACTAGGACGCGGAGGGAAATGGGAGGCTGGGAGGAGGCGGAAACTGGTTTTTTTCCATTTCTCAATAAAAAAAAATAAAAGAAAAGAAATGGAGTAAAAGACAAACAAAAATGAAAGAAATCAATAGACCTCTTAAAGAAAAATCAAGAAAAAGCAATCAAACAGGTAACGCAAAACAGTTTAAGATTTAGAAACTGAAACAGAGGCAATAAAAGAAACACAAGCCAAGGGAATTCTGGAAATGGAAATTCTGGGTAAACAAATAGGAACTACAGATGAAAGCATAACCAGCAGATTACAAGAGATATAAGAGGGAATTTCAGAAGTTGAAAATAGAGGAAATAGATTCATTGGTCAAAGGAAATGTCAACTCCAATAAATCTTTACACAAAATATCCAGGAAATCTAGGGCACCATTTCAAGACCAAAGCTAAGAATATTAGGGGTCTGAGAAGGAGAAGTCCAACTTAAAAGCACGGAGAATATATTGAACAAAATTATAGAGGAAAACTTTCCTAACCTAAAGAAGGCTATGTCTATGAAGGAAGAAGAAGTATACAGAACACCAAATAGAATGGACCATAAAATAAAGACACCTCACCATATAATAATTAAAATGCTAAACATGCAGAATAAAGAGGGAATATTAAGAACTGCAACAGAAAAATGCCAAGTAACACACAAAGGCAGACCCCTCAGAATTACACCCGACTTCTCAATGAAAACTCTGAAAGCTTGAACAGATATAAGCTCAGACTACTATACTCATCAAAGCTTTCAATCACCATAAATGGAGCAAACAAGATATTACACGACAAAACTAAATTTAAACATTACCTATACAGAAATCCAACCTTATAACCCAAGGAGGTTAACTTTACCCATTAAAACATAGGCAACAGATAACCTCACACCTCATACCAGCAGATCCCAAAGAAGGGAACTACACAAACACTACCACTGAAAAATAACAGGAATAAACAATCACTGGTCATTACTATCTCTTAATATCAACAAACTCAGTTCATTTATACAAAGAAACAAACTAACAGAGTGGATACGAAAATATGATCCATCCTTTTTCTGCATTCAAGAAACACACTTCAACCTCAAAGACAGACATTATGTCATAGTGAAGGATTGGGAAAAGATTTTCCAATTAAATGGACAAGTGGGTCTAGCTATCCTAATATCTAACAAAACTGACTTCAATTTAAAGCAATCAAAATAGATAAAGAAGCATACTTCATACTCATTACAGAAAAAAATCCACCAAGATGAAGTCTCAATTCTGAACATCTATGTCCCAAATATAAGAGCACCCACATACGTAAAAGAAACATTACTAAAGCTTACGTCATGCATCAAACCCCACACACTAATAGTAGGAGACTTCAACACCCCACTTTCACACAAAGACAGGTCTTCAGGACAGAAACTTAGCAGAGAAATGAGAGAACTAACGTGTCGTAAATCAAATGAACTTAATAGATATCTACAGAACTTTTCACCCAAGCACAAAGGAATGTACCTTCCTCTTAGCAACTTATGGAACCTTCTCTAAAACTGACCACATACTCAGTCACAAAGAAAACATCAACACATGCAAAATAACCGGAATAACTACCTGTATCTTATTGAATCACCATGACTTAAAGTTAGAATTTAATAACAACACTAATTGTCAAAAGCCTACACACTCAAGTAAACTGAGCAATGCTCAACTGAATTATCCCAGGTCAAAGAAGAAATATAGAAAGAAATTAAAGACTTCCTACACATTCAACAAAAATGAAGGCACAACATACCCAAAGCTGTGGGAAACTATGAAAGCAGTGTTAAGAGGAAAGTTCATAACACTAAGTACCTACACAAAGAAAATGGAGAAATCTCATAGGAACACCTTAACAGCACACCTGAAAGCTCTAGAACAGAAAGAAGCAAACTCACCCAGAAGGAGAAGATATCAGGAAACAATCAAGTGGAGGGCTGAAATCAATAAAATAGAAACAAAGAAAACAATACAAAGAATCAATAAAACAAAGAGTTGGTTCTTCAAGAAAATCAGTAAGATAGAAAAACTCTTATCCAAACTAACCAAAATGCAGAGAGTGAATATCCAAATTAATAAAGTCAGGAAAAAGGGGGACATAACAACAGACACTGAAGAAATCAAAAAAATCATTAGGTCATACCTCGAAAACCTGTACTTCACAAAATTGAAAAAAATCTAAAATATTGTCCATTAGACAATATTTTGGACAGATACCACATATCAAAATTGAATGAAGAACAGATAAACAGTTTAAATAGACCTATAACCCCTAAGGAAATAGAAGCAGTCATCAAAAGTATCCTAACCAAAAAAAAAAAAAAACCAAAAAAAACCCAGCTCAGGGCCTGATAGTTTCAGTGCAGAATTCCACCAGAACTTCAAAAAAAGAACTCAAACCTATAGTCCTCAAAATTTTCCACACAATAGTAACATAAGGAACATTACCAGGCTCTTTCTGTGAGGCTACAGTTACCCTCATGCCCAAACTACACAAATATATAACTAAGAAAGAGAATTACAGACCAATCTCCCTCAAGAACATTGACACAAAAATACTCAATAAAATACTGGGAAACTAAATCTCAAAACACATCAAAAAACATACTATGATCAAGTTGGCTTTATCCCAGAGATGCAGAGATGGTTCAACATAAGAAAATCTGTCATCGTAATCTACTGTGTAAATAAACCGAAAGAAAAAAAACTACATATAATCATCTCATTAGAAACTTACAAAGCATCCAACAAAATCCATATCCCTTCATGATAAAGGTGTTGGAGACATCAGGGATACAATGAATGTATCCAAACATACTAAAGCAATATACAGAAAGTTGACAACTATCATCAAATTAAATGGAGAGAAACTCAAGGTGATTCCACTAAAATCATGAACAAGACAAGACTTTCCACTCTCTCCAAATATATTCAATATAGTGCTTGAAGTTCTAGCTAGAGCTTTAAGTCTTTGAAGAGAGACATTTAAGAATATATCAGAAAATGGAAAAATCTCCCTTGCTTTTGGATAGGTAGAATCAACATAATAAAAATGGCAATCTTATCAAAAGTAATCTACAGAATCCCAATGCAAATCTTCACCGTCCTTGAAAGAACAATAATCAAGTTCATATGAAAAAAACAAAAAACTCAGGATAGCCAAAACAATCCTGTACAAGAAAGGAACCTCCAGAAGTATCACCATTCCTGACTTCAAGTTCTACTATAGAGATATAATAATGAAAACAGTGTGAGTTGGTGTAATAAAAGAAAACTGAAGAACTTAATATTAATCCACACACCTATAAACTCCCGATTTTTTTACCAAGAAGCTAAAAACATACAATGCAAAAAAGAAAGCCTCTTCAACAAATAGAGCTGGCATAACTGGTTGTCAACATGTAGAAGAATACAAATAGATCCATACCTATCTTCATGCACAAAACTCAAGTCCAAATGCATCAACGACCTCAACATAAGTCAAGCCACACTGAATCTCATTGAAGAGAAAGTGGGAAGTAACCTTGAACTCATGGGAACAGGAGACCACTTTTAAATATAAGACTAGTAGCACAGAAACGAGGAGCAACAGTTAATAAATTGGATCTCCTGCAACTAAGAAGCTTCTGTAAGGAAATGGACGTAGTCACTAATATAAAGCAGTAGCATACAGAATGGGAAAAGATCTTCACCAACCCCACGTCTGACAGAGGACCCATATCCAAAATATATAAAGAACTCAAGAAACCAGACATCAAAATATGAAATAATCCATCAAAAAAATGAGGCACAAAGCTAAACAGATAATTCTCAACAGACTTGCAAATGGCCAAAAGACACTTGAGGATTTACTCAACATTCTTAGCCATCAGGAAAATGCAAATCAAAACAACTCTAAGACACCATCTTACACCTGGCAGAATGGCTAAGATCAGAAACACCAATGATAGCTAATGCTAGAGAGAATGTGGAGAAAGGGAAACACTCCTCCATTGCTGATTGGAGTGTAAACGTATACAGTCACTTTGGAAATCAGTATGGCAGTTTCTCAGAAAATTGGGAATCAATCTACTTCAAGATCCAGCAATATATTATACCAAAAGAATCACACTCATAACTCAAGGACATTTGCCCAACTGCGTTTATATCAGCATTATTTGTAGTAGCCAGAACCTAGAAATAAACTAGGTTCCCCTTGACCAAAGAATGGATAGAGGAAATGTGGTGTATTTACACATGGAGTACTATTGAGTGGTATAAAACAATCATATATTGAAATTTGTATAAAAATGTGTTGAAGTAGAGAAAACCATCCTGAGTGAGGTAACTCAGACCCAGAAAGACAAACATGGTATGTACTCACTCATAAATTGGTAATAGATGTAAACCAGCCCATGAGAATTTAGCTAACAGGGAGAACTCTAAGAGATACATACATGGATAGCCGTTAAAGGGGAATTAGACAAGATATCCTGAGAAAATAGGGAGTGTGTGGGGGAGAAGGGAGGACAGAAGAGCAGAGTGAAGAGAGAAGTGGAGGGATGAAGAGAGCATGAGAGAACAGGGTGATTGAGACAGGGGGAGGACAGAGAGGTAGAGCAAGGAAAGAGATATCTTGATTGAGGGAGCCATTATGGGGCTAGCAAAAAACATGGCACTAGGGAATTCTCAGGATTCACATGAATGTCCCCAGCTAATACCCTAAGCATTAGTGGAGAGGGTGCTTGAACTGTCCTTCCCTGTAATGATATTTCACTTGTATTTTAATAAATAAAGCTTACCTGAACATCAGAGGATTAAACAGCTACACTGATCAGCCTTATGGATCAGGCAGTGGTGACACACACCTTTAATCTCAATAGTCAAATTAGTTTGCCATAGAATTTGGTGGTAGTGGTACATGCCTTTAATCCTAGCATAAGAAAGGAATATAAGACAGGAGGAGACAGTTCTCAGACAGTCTCATTCTGAGGATTCCTGGAGGCTGGACCTCCATTTTTGGACCAAGGTAGAGTAAGAGCCAGTGGCCAGCTGCTTTGTTTTCTGGTTTTCGTGTTGAACCCCAATCTCTCTCTCTCTGGATTTTTATTAATTGTGCTGCATTTGTCACTTAAAATGGGGTGTGAGCCCATGACTCTAAGATTAAGAGTCTCATGCTCTACCAACTGAGCTAGCTGCTCTGGTCTCGAACTCATGATCCTCCTCCTTCCGTCTCCTTCAGCAAATCCTAACAGTGTGTGCCACCACAACCAGTTCTCTGTGTAAGAGCCCTAGTTGTCCTAGAACTAGGTCTTGTAGACCAGACTCAGATTTACAGAGATACACCTTCCTCTGCCTCCCTAGTGCTCGGATTAAAGGCATGCACCACCACTACTTAGCTGGTGCATTGCCTGGGAGTGAACCTGGGTCATCTGCTTGGATGTCAGTTATGCTCATTATTATGTCACTATGCCACATTATTATAATATAAAGTATTATAATATAAAATAATATTTATTTTATTATAATATAAAGCATATTACAGGTGTAGCACACAATCCTACAGGATAGGCAGCTATAGAATAATGTGCACATAACAATTAATGAAAAAAGAGACCGTGAATTTGAAAAGATCAATAATAGGTATATAGGAGGATTTACATGAAGGAAAGAGAAGGGTGAAATTATATAATTATATTATAATCTCAAAAATTAAAGAAACTTTTAAAGGTAAAATGTTTCTCAATTATCACTGCAATAAAAATGTTTTTAAATGATAAAAGTCCACACTGCTTTTTTT
>NW_004949256.1:204360-205517 GCF_000317375.1 Microtus ochrogaster | reverse complement strand
ATATTTTCATCTTTCACATCACACTGAAATAAACTCAGAACTATGTAACAGTGATTTCAAAATGTGGGTTCATGATAAGCATTCAAGAATTGTAGCAATCTATTAACAATATTCTGGCAGCAGTATTAAAAATAATGAATGTATTGTATGCACGTGCACACACATACAAAGGTCTGATTCTATAAAAAGCAGTTCTGTATCATCCAATTTGGCAGTCCCTCAGGAAATGATGCTCTTAGATCTCAGTTACCCTGAGGACTCTTCATTCTTGTGAGATTTTCCTGTAGGACATTAGGAAATAAATCCTCTATGGTCTCATTAGACGGTAAATTTTTATATAAAAGAACATTTGTTCAATCATGTGTGTTGAGGTAGAATGAGGTGCTTGGGGAGAAGAGGGATCATCAGTGCCCTCTGTACACAACGGCGATTGACTGGGCTATGTGCAGAAAGCCTGCTCAAATCTGCACATGTGACTTACTGACAAAGCTGAAGAACAGTCAAAGGGTTAGTGTTTTTATCAATCACATTTGACTCGTTGATAGTGGTGAAATATTAGTAATCAATACAATCAAATGAAAGTCTTTGATTTTTTTATATTCTGTAACATTTCATCTAATGAACATAATTTCATTTATTAGTGTGTGTTATTTTATTCCATAGGTCATTTTTTTTTCAAGAATACATGGTAATGTGTTTGTTGAGGTCAGACAAATCAGTATCTTGGTGAGATGGAATTCCACCACATGATTGTATGTTTGATTTGGTGTCATAATTGAGATGACCTACATTAACAGGAACATTTTATTTTTTATCCAACAATTTTACGACCTAAAAGATATGGTCCATGAGGGAAAAACCCATGTATTCTTTTCAGAGAAAACAAGTTGAATTACTACTGTTCTTTGATTTACTCAGGGTCATATGTCTAGAATATTGTCTGAAGACCCGCACCACTATCTATGTGAAGGCATCTCATCTCTTCTTGTAATTTTATTTATCTCTTTGTGTTTTATGTGTTCAGCATTATGAAATTAATTTATGCATTAGAGGTTGAAATATTGGAAATATTTTTGTTAACACCCTCAAAACAGAAAATATGATTGTAGTGTCCATTTTAAATTGATTTGACTATTTTATTGTTATAACAAAAGCAA
>NW_004949256.1:184629-185254 GCF_000317375.1 Microtus ochrogaster | reverse complement strand
TAGTCATTTGGACAAGAAACTGCTCTTGCCTGGACTGGTGCATAAACTGGACACAGAACCCACAGAGAGAGGACTGCTAAACTTGCCTAAAGGTGAGATGATCCTTTGGGGTTCCTATTTCATGAAAGAGTCTGTGAGACATTCTGCAGGACACAGAAAATAAAATAAGTGAAATGTCTTTGATATTTCCAGCTTTATAAAAATTTCTGCTGGATACTATGGGCCTGTAGGCTGAAGATGGATACCCCAACCGTACAAAAGAACTTTGGCTGACTGTACAGGCAGCGAGATGTCTCTGTCAATTCTAGAGTTTTGAAAGTTGCTTACTTCTTGTTTACTTAGGTAATATTATATCCTTCTGGAGTCTTTGATGAAGTTGAAAAATTGATAGTTATAGTTTTCCTTTGTTATGATAAAAGATAAAATAGATCTAAATATTGTAACTTGTAATATTGTAATTCTTGCTTGATTCCTGTTATATGTAATATTACTATGTTAAAGCCTTCCTTTTTGTTTAAACAGAAAAGGGAAAATGGTGTAGGAGGCCCTTTTGTATTTGTGTTGCTTTCATTGGTTATTAAAGAAACTGCCTTGGCCTAGCTGATAGGGTGGAACTCAGGTAGGC
>NW_004949256.1:180470-183694 GCF_000317375.1 Microtus ochrogaster | reverse complement strand
ATTCTGTATCATCTGGTATAAATTCAGCAGTTTCAATGTGCATATTGTGAATCAGTAACTATATTGACAAGTTCTTTAAAATCCTTTAGTACCATAAGAATAACATATAATTCTGCTTTATAGACAGAATTATAAGGGCTTTGTTCCACCTTACTTAATTATTCTGATTTGTAACCTGCCTTCCCTGATTTATTTACATCATTATAAAGTGAATGGGCTCCAGTTATTGGTACATCACATACAATTTTGGAAGGAATACATACAAGTAGTTCTTTTTATAAGGTTAAGTCTATTGCTTTTGGAATAATTGCTAATTAATTTCTCCCCCCAAATAAAAATTAGCACAAGCCCTTTGCCATGGTTCATTGTCTTCCGATAATTTTTTTATTTCTTCAGCAGTAAAAGGCACTATAATCTCTGCTGGGTCTATACCTGCTAATTGATGAAGTCTCAATTTACCTTTTATAATTAATTCAGAGACCTTTTCCACATAAGTTTTTAATTTTTTACTTGGTTTATGTGGTTAAAAAAGACCCATTCTAAGATAATAACTTCCCTCTGCATTAAAATTCCTGTAGGAGAAATTCTGGAAGGCAATATGACTAGAATACAATTAAGATTTGGATTCACCCTATCCACATGTGAGTCCTGAAATGTCTCCTCAACAATCGTCATTTCCTTTTCCACTTCAGCTATTAATTCTCTAGGACTATTCAAGTCTTTATCACCATCTAAGGTTTTGTTCAAATGAATTATTAAATCAGGTGTTATTTCAACAGCTGGTTGTAGACTGGAAATGTCTCCAAATAATCTGTGAATGCCATTAAGATCCCACAACTGGTCTCTCCTAATTTGTGCCTTTTGTGTTCTAATTTTCTGTAAGGCTATTCTGTAACCTAGGTAATTAACAGAATCTCTTCTTTGAATCTTTTCAGGAGTAATTTGTAATCCCCATTTAGGCAAGACTTTCTTTACTTCTTGAAACATCCTTTCTAAAGTATCTGTATTTGAATCAGATAACAAAATGTCATCGATGCAATGGTAGATTATAGACTTAGGAAATTGCTTACATATTATTTCCAATGGCTGGCTGACAAAGAATTGGCACAAGGTAGGGCTATTGAGCATTCTCTTTGGGGGAACACTCCATTGTTATCTCCTAGTACGCTGAGAATTATTATAAGTAGGCACCGTGAAGACAAACTTTTCTCTATCCTTTTCTTGAACAAACAAGCAAGAGAGCAGGTGCATGATTTAGAGTTGCTTTTTACAGTATTAGAAAACACACCCATGTAGGCTGGTATCTTAAAGGTTACTGGCTGAAGGGGAATTTTCCCACAGCAAAATTGTGCTGGTGATTAATTGGAATCTGAGAGAATAGACACATACACAGGGCTGAGAACTGATGTTGTGTGTGGGCATGTTGATGCTTTTATGTTTTCTTGGCTTCTTTATTTCAGAAAGCCAGAAATTTTCAAAAAGAAAGCCATGAAAGATGTCACAAGGATATGCAGTAAGGATGACTGTAAATAATAGTCTGCTTTGCAAATATAGATTTGGAAATATTTTCTTGAGACAAACAGAAAATAAAAAGTGAAAATATTGTAGATGACCTATAGAAAAGAAAGAAAGGATATAGATATAAAATTACTATCAGTCACTATTAAGCAAAACACAGACAACTCTGACAGTCTACAATAGACAAAAGAGTTACCAGCTGCAACACTCAGGAATTGGTCCCTGCCTCTCGCCTAGGCAGCAGAATAGAGCTGCCTGGTAGTCCGAGTTGAGTGTTACGCAGCTCTGATGTTATGAGCAAAGGAGAGATATTTCCATTGCTTATTGGACATGTGGTAGCATGGGCTGAGGAGAGATGCCCTCCTCCCTACCCCTCATCAAAAGACAAGTGGAGGAGCTGGCCCTGGGGTCATAAGAGTAGGAGGGTGCCTTTAAACCCAGCACTTGGGAGGCAGAAGCAGGCAGATCTCTGTGAGTTAAGCCCAGTATGGTCTATAGAGTGAGTTCTAAGACAGCCAAGGCTACACAGAGAAACCCTGTCTATCTCAAAATAACTAACTAAATAACTACATGAATAAATAAATAAATACAACCAAAAAAGGCAAAAAAAAAAAAGAAAGAAACAAAACAGGAGTGCTGCTCTCCCTAAGCTTACTCCTTATAAGCTGTAGCACCTGGGTGAGTGGCTCTTGTATGTCATCTGGGCAACACAACAGAGCTGGCCCTAATAGTGTAAGCATGGGAGAGCCAACCCTGAGGGCCCAAAAGCAGGAGAACTCACCACCACCCCTGGCTCACTGTGGTAAGAGGTGTATTAGTCATGGTAATGCTGGAGAACTCACCCTGGTGGCAAGGAACGGAGTAATCTGGTGGACAGATCAACCCTACAGTCACCCAGGCCCAGACTCAAAGTTAGGACTTGGCAGCCCTAACAACCAACTCATCGATTATCTGCTAGAGTAGCCGAAGGGACCTGGCCCAAAGACCCAAAATTGCAGCATTGTCACAACACAGAGCTACAAGAAGAATCCTAGTGAGGGCCCAGCAGTGATAGTGTAGTAGAAACCAGAGACCTCAAACCAAACCAATGGCTCTTTGAAACAAACACTTGCAGGTAAAGCTTTATGGACAAAGTGGTTTACTGCATGAATTATTGTGCCACACTGCTGCTTCCGTGACAAGATTTTAGAAATTTCCCCATCCCCCCTTTTTAAGTTTTGTTTTATTTTGAGGGGGTGTGTGCAGGAACAGAGGGTTAAGAGGAAGGGATGGGGAAATAAATGATATCAAGATACATGATATATGACACATAGAATAAAATATAAGAAGGAATTTGTTTCCAAAAATACATTTTAATAAACTACAGCAGAAGAAACTGTTCCTAGAGATTTATAGACTACAATAAGTTATTATTAAAACAATTCTTAAATAATATTTTGTTTCAGTATATATTTCCTAGAAATCATATACATATGATATTTCCACAAAAACTTCATAGTGGAATATGAAAAAAATGATTCATAGCATTAAATTAAAAGAATGAAGTGATTCCAGCAACATATAGAGAAAATATGAAACAGATATCACCACTAAAAACATAAAAATCTAAAAAAAGTAACCTTCAGTAACTACCACAATATAAAAGCCAGAGAGATATGTCAAAACAGCTGATATAGCCTATAATTTTCAGTAATCTTACTAGCCAC
>NW_004949256.1:176726-178310 GCF_000317375.1 Microtus ochrogaster | reverse complement strand
GCAGATCGCCAACAAAGCAATTAAACAGCAAGTGCCAAACAGCAAAGTACAGAATCTGGTGCTCATGATGGTTGCATAATGAAGGGGTTTACAAATGGCCACATAGTGGTCATAGGACATGACAGCCAGCAAGAAAAACTGTGCTATTCCGAAGACAAAGGCAGCAAATAATTGTGTGAAGCAAGCCTTGATGGAAATAGTTATAGCCACTGCCTCATCCCATCTTCAATAAATTTATTTATTTATTTTTTTTAAAATTCTAAATTTCTCTTTGATAAATTTGGCATATGATTGATGTGAGAATGTTTAGTATCTTAAGTTTTAGTTCAGGAGTTACTTAAAGTTACCCTGTATAGTCCAAGGTGGTCTAATACTTACAGAGGTTCCTCTGCCTCCTGAGTGCTGGAATTTCAGGCATGCATCACCACATCCAGAATATATATATTAAGGGGCAAAATTAATGAAAATTAAACTTGAAATAAATAATTCAAAATGATTATTTGTTAGTGGTATCTGTTAATTTCAGAGTTCTTTGGTACTACTAAATAGACCTAGTCAGTTGGAAAAACAACTTTATGCATTTTAGATTTAAACTTATTTCAATTAGAAAACAAGCATGTGACATTAAATTTAAAACATTTCTCCTCAATTATTTTCCAGTTCAACTTGAGTGCCTTTGTTTAAGAAATAATTTACATCCTGTACTTCCTCCAAAGTTAGCTATTATATTACCTAATTTTTAAAGTTTGAGTAAAAGTCACTGTGAGTTTCTATGCACAAAGCTTTTCTAATAAACAAGAGTGGCCAGTTTTCATATAGGGAAAGCTTAGCCATGAGTCACAGGATGTGCTCTGAATTTCTCTAGTGCTGGATTTAGATGGAATAACCTATGTTAAAGACCAAACTACCCATAATACAACCTCTTCAGATACAGAATGACAAACACTGACAATACTTACCTTCCTTGAGTTCAACAGAGGTTTTGTTTGTAGATATACTGTTGAATTTTATTATTGTGTAAACATCCAGTATGAATCATTCTTCTAAAATGAGTAATTTTTCCTAACCCATAGTTTTTTCTTTGCCTTATCAGTTTCAATGGAGAACATGTTCAGATTAAAATTTAGCTCATTTAAAAAATAATTATATTTCTCACTCTTTAATCAGAATTTATTATGTTTCATCCTTTCTTTAGTCCATTGTTTTCTCTCCCCTACAAGGGGAATAATTAATGTCTTGCCAACCAGTAGTGTGCTCCTGTTTTGTTGTGACTGAGGAATTATAGCCACTACCTCATCCCATCTTCAATAAGCATGACTTTGTCTCCATAGCACTGGAAGTTGTCATGTTCTTTAATAATGAATTATGTTTCACTCAGACCTGGTAGAAAACCTTGGGGATTTTTGAAAAAAGTACACTAATTGACAATTTTCATCATCAAGTCTAAAAGCAAAATAACAAAGTTAATAGTATCTATAGGGAATCTTGTAATACTGATGTAAAATGAAATCTAAGACCTATAGTAAAATTTCAATTTTCTTCAAAATGTGTTAAACTTCTTAAAACTTCTGAGCATGGAGGGCT
>NW_004949256.1:173887-175206 GCF_000317375.1 Microtus ochrogaster | reverse complement strand
AGGGACTGTCTGTGCTGCCACAACCTCTGTCAGTCCTGATGCTTCTAGAAGACATTGTTTTCTCTTCCTCCTAGATCCCTGAACTATGAGGGGAGGGCATTGATGAATGAACACGAACTTTCCATTTTTTTAAGTAGTTAAAAATATTGGATTTATTGTAGCATTTCCCAGTCAATTTCTTGTTAATATATTTTATTAATTCTTTGATTTTTATACATGATTATAATGTATTTTGATTGTGCTCAATTCCAAATCCTCCTACTCCTAACTTTTCCCCATCATATCCAACCCCCCATCAACCCCAACATTGTTATTCCTTTTAAAAATAATTTCAGGTGTCCAATTTGTGATGCCCATATATTCATAAGTCATCCACTAAAGTGTGGTCAACCTACAAAGGGACACAATTTCAAAGAAAATTGACTGTCCTTTGATTATAAGCTATCAATGGTCAATAACACCTCAACTAAAGGCAGTCTTCTGAGCCTTTCCCCATCTCTGTAATGGGGATCATCTTGAGTTTGTGCAGGTCTTGGGCAGACACCCACAGCTGCTGTGAGTTCACCTATGCAGCAGTGCTGTCATGTCCTAAATGCATCATTTTACTTTAGTCCTTCCTAATCTCTAGTCATTGCAATCTTTCTGCCCATCTTCCATAATAGTCCCTGAGCTTCGGGTGAATGGGGAGTTATATCGATGCCCTATTTGTGGTTGAGCACTCCAAAAAAACATATTTGCTAAACTTTGTTCAGGTTTGAGTTTTTTTATTAACAACTGTGCATCGCATAAAGAAATTTCTTTGATAAGATTTCCCCATTCTATGGAGCCCTCTCCCCATCCACTCCTCCTGCTCCATTCAGAAAGGGACAGGCCTTCCATAGGATTGAACAAAGCATGGCTCTTCAAGGTGAGGTAGGACCGAGCTCCACCCCCTAATAAAGGATAAGAAACATAACGCAGCATGGAGAAAGAGTTCCCCAAGAGCCTGCTAAGTGCCAGGGACAGATCCTGATCTCTCTACTAGGAGCTTTAAAACAGACCAACCTACACAACTGTCACATACATGCAAGGGCCAATGTTGGTACCATGCAGGCTCCTAACTGTTGGTCCAGAGTCCATGTGCTCCCAGGAACTCAGGTCAGCTGTCTCTGTGGGTTCTTCCATCATGACCCTACTGGTTTGTATAGTAAAACAATACTCTCTTTCTTCAGCAAGACTCCTGGAGCTTGGCCCAGTGCTTGGATGTGAATCTCTGTGTCTACTTCCATCATTTACTGGATAAAGGCTCTCTGATTACAAGTATGGTAATCACCAATCTG
>NW_004949256.1:167804-172677 GCF_000317375.1 Microtus ochrogaster | reverse complement strand
GTTTCTCAGTTTCAGGAGGTTTCATTTATTAATTGTCAATCTCAATGTATGTGCTATTGGTGTTATATTCAGGAAGTAGTCTCCTGTGTCAATGCATTCAAGACTACTTCCCACTTTCTCTTCTGTCAAGTTCAGTATAAGTGGATTTATGTTGAGGTCTTTGATCCATGTGAATTTGAGTTTTGTGCATGGCAATGGATATGGATCTATTTGCATTCTTTAACATGCCACCATCCTTATGCCAACATTATTTGTTGAAGATGGTTTCTTTCTGTTTCTTGATAAAATACCATGACCAAAACCAGAAAAGTAGGGTTTCTTCCAGCTCATGATTCCAGAGGGAAAGAGTTCACTGTTGCAGGGAAGGAATGGAATGATGGCTGGAACATGAGTTTGCCTTATCACATTTAAAACATAAACAGATAGCAAAAGAAAACAGGAAGTGGAATGAGGTCATAAACCTTCAAAGCTGCATTCAACAAGGTACTTTTCCAATGAGTTTGCTAATTCTATAGGCTCTATAATCCACTCTTCCCAAACAGCACCAAAAGTATTTAAATACAGAAGCCTATAGAGGACATTTCTCTTTCAAACCACACAAATTCAGAGTTCTTGATCAGATTTATACACAGACAAATATTTTTTTTGATGCATCCATTTATTTGATATAGGGACTTCACTTTGTTTTTCATATTAGATTCTTACCAAAATGGTTTGCTAACATAGTCAAGAATGAGGCACTTTTAGAATGATACAGTCTTTACAGACTAATAATAAACAGCTAGATGACAAGATTTATATCATCAAAATTCAAAAGTTAGTTGAAAAATTGATATCATTGAAAAAGATAATATTATTTTGACAGACAAAAATCAGTCCATGTCAAAGGGTGCTGAAAAATTACCTGAAAGAATGTTGAAATTGACACTGAAAATCTGCTAAAAACTTATGGTAAGTTAGCAGATAGAATATTTCTCCAGAAAAGCATTCTACACACACACCATCCAAATAATATTCAAGGATGAGAAGTTATCATAAATGGAAAAATTTCATACCTTGGAATTATATATGCAGAATGAGAATCAGATGTTATGTGAGTAGATGAAATCATTAGAAATATTCACAGGTCAAGAGATTCAGGCTTTACAAAAGACAGTGGTAAAAAGATCAGAAATGTTTGAGGAAATTATCAGACTAGATAAGCAATGGGTGGAGGTAAAGGACAGGATTTAGCCATGCCAATATGTATCAGAGTCAGAGATGGCTTATCCAGGGTTCTAGTTACCTACCTTGTAATCTCCTCTGACATCATATCTGGTACTAAATAATCAAAAGGATTGAGAGAATGTAAAAGTCAAATTATATTATGAACTATCTAAAGGAGATTAACTAAACAATAGTATCTTATGGCTTTCTTTTACCATTTGTTAGGGAGATGGTGATAACGTGTGCTTTAAGCAATAAGACTATGCCACATGAGTGGCTTTAATTAGTTCCAGCAGTCCTGGAAGACAGGCCACAACTACTGTGGAAATGATACTAGTGAGAAGACACAAAAATTTTGGAACAGGGAAGAGCAAAAGGATTTGAGGCTTCCCAAATTCAATTTTTTGGCAAGGGCACTTATGCTGATTGTCAGGATCAAGCTCTTTATGATGAATACATCTTGTCCCTATGCCATAAAACAGCTTTAAATGATTGGAATGGGATTCAAGAACTAGGAAAAATAAGTGAATCATATACTAGCATTAAACAAGTCAAAAGAGAATTCTTTAGTGACTTTTTACAAAGATTAACAAAGGCTATACAAATAGGAGTAACAGACCCATAAGCTAGATGAGTATCTATTGAATCTCTGGCTTTTGTAAATACTAACTTAGAATACAATAAGATACTTGGACCTTTAAAGGTTAGATGAGTACCAATGAATGGATCTTACTTCCAAAGAAAGTTGAGACATTTTACAACTTTACGCAAGTTGAGGCTTGTGTAGGAGAAGCAGTTTCCAAAGGTATGAGGAGACATGAAAATGTCAAATGTTTTCATTGTGGTGTAATAGGACATCTTATAAGGAATTGTCAACAAGGAATACCTAGAAATAATGTCTTCTCTGGGAATGTCAAAAATAGGAGATATCAATCTTCTGGATTATTTAAAAGATGTGGCAAAAGCCAAATTTGGGCCAATGCATGTAGATCAACAAAAGACAAACAAGGCAACCCGCTACCATTTGGAAATTCCTTGGGGAGCCTCTCATAGGACCCCAAGTTAAACATGGTCCAGTCATTCTCAGTCACTGTGGAGAACATGTCTCACTAGGAAAATCTAAAAAATCAATTGCCTGCTGTAAAAAAACTATACTGTTCTGGATGATTGAATAAACATGGAGGATGAATCACAAATTTCAATAGAAAAATAGGAAAAAATATGTTAAATATGTTTTGGCAGATTTCTATAAATGATAAAAGACCAAAGCTAAGAAGGTGCATATATAACATTATAATTGAGGGATTACTGGACATAGGTGATGTTCAATTCTTAGAAATTGGAAACATATCCCAAGTGAAACGAAGTATGATATGGGTTGAATGCATAGGATTAGAAGGACATGGAGAAAGTCTGAGGCCATATGTGGCTTTGAGGTGGATCCAAATCTTAATTGCATTTTAGTCATATTGTCTTCCAGAATTTCCCCCATTGGAATTTTAATGCAAAGGGAAGATATTATCTTAGAATGTATCTTTTAATCACATAAACCAAGTAAAAAATTAAAAACTTATGTGGAAAAAGTCTTTGAATTAATCATAAAGGGAAAACTGAGACTTTGTCAACTAGCAGGAACAGACCCAGCAGAAAATATAGTGCCTTTTACTACTGATGAAATTATAAAGTTATGGGAAGACAATAAATCATGGCAAAGAACTTGTGCTAATTTTGGGGAGAAATTAATAGCGATTATTTCAAAAGCAACAGAAGTAACCTCATAAAGTAAATTACTAGGATTCTTCCCTACATTGTACATTGCACACAAATAACCAGAACCAATATATTAAAAACTAATGCAAATAAATCAGAAAAGGCTGATTCAGTAATCACACATTTATTAAAAGTTAATGACATCATGGGTATACCTGCATAAATAAAGACAGATAATGGTCCAGCATATGTCTCTAAGAAAATGAAACAATTTTTTAGTCTTTTGCTTACTATAGTATAAAACATATTATAGGTATATCATCAGAATCTCTCCTCTGGTGGGTTGACACTGAGCATTAGTTGTCACCTGCTATAATTCTCATAACCCCTGATACTAGTATTATTTGCTAGTTAAGATCTAGTATTATTTGCTAGTTAAGATCAGAGGTCCATCAAATGAGAAAATCACAGGTAAGTTTCTTTAGGAAAACAACCACCAGCACACTCACAGCAAGATCTTTTAACTTTCCCTAGTCCAGTGTTATCCTCTGTTTATAACAATAGAATTAATCTGCTGCCATGATAATGAACAGGATATGCATAAATGTAGCTGTTCCCATTAGCTTTCTTTTTGTTTGTTGTTTTTGTTTGTTTGTTTGTTTCCGGTAATTTATTTTGTTTTCAAATTTTTTATCTTTGGGTACTTATGGCTGATTTAAAATAAAGTTATAAAGTTCTGTAACTGCAAATGATTGAATAAATAAATAATAAATAAGTGAAGTATCTGAAATGTCCATATGGAAAGATCATAAGCAATTAAATAGGTAAGCTACGAAAAAAAGAAATTCAATGTGGGATATGCTGCTGCTGTGAATATGCTTTATTTCCATTGTTCAATGATGAAACTATTTTGCTTTGGCCTTTGGCCGGGCAGAATATATCTAGGTGGGAAATCCAAGCTGAGAGACAGGGAGAAAGAAGGCAGGGTTGGGAGATTCCAGCCACCACCGGGAAAGGAAGATGTGATGTAACAAATCACAAGCCTTGTGGTAAAACACAGAATAACAAAAAAGGGTTAATTTAAATTTTAAGAGCTAGTTAAAAAGAAGCCTGAGCTAACAGGTCAGATGTTGACTGAGTTTTTCTGTCTTACCTGGTCCTGTATCCATTAAGTCCCAAAGAATCACAGAGAGGTCTACCTTAGTTATAAACCAAGTTTTCCATTTGCTCCGGCTTCTTATTTACTAATTCTTATAAGTACATTAACCCATAATTCTAGTCTGAGTTAGCCACATGACTTGGTACCTTATTTGGCAAGGCAGTCACATCTTGTTTCCTATGTGTCACGACAGCACACTGCAGAATCCTTTTCCCAGAATTCTCCTGCTCTCATTATCCCGCCTCTACCTCCTGCATGGTTGCCCTGCCTATACTTCCTGCCTGGCTACCAATCAAACAGCATTTTATTAAACAAGTATGAGAAACAAATGTTTACAGGGTAAAAACTCTTGTCCCACAGCAGCTAAACAGTTTGTATTCAATTTTAAGCCTCAGAGTGGTTATTCGGGACTGGCAGTGGGGTAGAAACCTACAGTTGTAGAAAGTTACAAATGAATTTAAATACTATTGTTAACTAAAAGAAATAATAAAAGGCTATAATCTATATACTGCATGGTTACATTTATATAAAATTTTGGAAAAGGTTATAATCTATTTATTTAAAATTTATATAAAATTTATATAAAATTTTGGAATACAGAAAAAATTATCAGGGCTGTCGTGGCCTACATTTTGCTGGAAGATCTTACACAATTGTGCTATTAAAATTTCCCTTCTCCAAATAGCTGAAGCTCGACAATGCTAATTATAAAGGCTGTCCAGCCAAAGACCATCTTCACCTCTGCCTTCTTATGCACGCACACAGTAATCAACAAATGTTGCTGTCTACACAAACTTG
>NW_004949256.1:153130-165691 GCF_000317375.1 Microtus ochrogaster | reverse complement strand
GTTATGTTTTGTTCATGTAACAAATCAAATACACTACTTTAAGATTAAAATACTAATAATTAAATTTTTCTGTTTACTAACAAAATAAAAATATACAAAAGCATAGATGAGTATTAAATAGATGTTTATTTAAAAATGGGAGGTTTTCTCTGAGACTCCATTTTATGCTTACAAGAATGGCCAAGATAAAAAACACTGACAACTTATGCTGGAGAATATAAGGGATAAAAGGATCATCTCTCCATTGGTGAGAGTGCAAACTTGCACAGCCGTTTTGAAAATCAGTATGGTGATTTCTAAGAAAACCAGGAAACAACCTACCTCAATACCCAGCAATACCACTTTTCAGAATATACCCAAAGGATGCTCAATCATACCACAAGGACACGTGCCCAACTTTTTTCATAGCAGCATTATTTGTCATAATCAGAACTTGAAAACAACCTAAAAGCATTTTGACCAAAGAATGGATAAGAAAAATGTGGTACATTTACATAATGGAACACTACACAGCAGAAAAAAATAATGACATCTTGAAATTTGCAGGCAAATGGATGGATCCAGAAAACATCTTATTAAGGGAGGTAACCCAGACTCAGAAAGACAAATATAATTTAATATGTACTTACTCATAAGTGGGTTTTAGACATAAAACAAAGAAAAACCAGCCTACAACTCACAATCCCAGAGAACCTAGACAACAATGAGGACCCTAAGAGAGACATACATGGATATAATCTACATGGGAAGTAGAAAAAGACAAGATCTCCTGAGTAAATTGGAAGCATGGGGATTATGAGAGAAGAGAGAAAGGGACAGGGAGGAAAAGAGGGGAGCAGAAAAAAAAAATAATGTGCCAAAGATGAGACCCTCAGAGGGACCACTGGAATCCCGTCAAGTCCAGAATGCAAAAGCAAGGTTTACTCAGCATTTAAAGTCCAAGACAGGCTGGGAACTCAGCCACCACACATGATGCAGCGCAGTAGGGAGAGCCCATGTTCCCAACTGGGGCTGACATATAAAGGCAAAACTCACAGGCTGGGTTTATTTTTGGTCAACGGTGTTGGTCTCACATAGCAGCAGATGTGAATTATCTCTAGCATGCCCCCCTCCCCAAAGCGGTTGCTTCTGCTGTTCCCTGATAGACCACAGAGCTAGGTGTTAACAGGTGGCCCAGCTTCAGGAACATTTTGTGGTTTATGCTTGAATTCAGTGTCCTAGTTAGAGATCCAGTTTTCAATTAGCTCTTGATGTTTCAAAGTTTTATTTTCCTATCCTTACAATAATATAACTCAATAAAAAACAATTAAATAAAAAAGAAGAAAAAAAGAAAAAGATGGCATTATCATCCTATCAACAAAAAAAAATATGGAAGGCTCAAAATGAGACAGGCTTTATGGTTCCATCCCTTGAAGTTTCAGAAAAGGAAAATAAATACACATGAGGACCTTGGACTTCCCACAGGGCAGGAAACCCTGGCTGTTCTTAGGACTGGAGAGGGAGGGAGAGAGGGATTAGGGGGAGTGGGAAGGGAATGGGAGGAGGTGGAAATTTTTAATAAATAAATAAATAAATAAATAACATCTGTCACTATCAACACTTTGGTGAATGATTTTACGCAGTTGTGCAACAGGAAATTTATTTGAATGATGTATTCAGCTCTCCATAATATCTGCAGATTGACAATTTTTATTATACAAAAACCTCCCCGTCACTCACCTGTTCGGATACAAGAGGGGCCAATGAACACAGCTGTATGGTGTTCCTCAAGTCATCTTCCTAGATAGTAGTCAAGAGAAAACCAAGTGGGAGGTCAACAATAAAATCTTTTCAAATGTAAGATTCTATCATGATCTTCCAGAGAATGATGCATTCCTTGACCTAAATGAAAACTGAGATCAATCTGCTCAACATTCCCATCAGGCAGAAACCTGAACACAAAGGATCTGGCAGTGCTTGAGCTTCTCCTCTGATATGCCTGTGTCAAAACCTTAGTTCCTCAGTGCATCAGTGTTGGCAAGTGAGACTTAGTTGGATCATTGAAGTGAATTGATTCATTTTTCACAGGAGTGGGTTACCTATATCATTTTTTCCCCTCTAATCTACCTGAGTTCTTTTACTTCTGCTTTCTGTCACCAGTTAAAGGAGACTAAGGCTCTTGTTATGCAACCCCTAGATTTAGGTGGGGGCTCTCAACCTACAGAAACACCAGATAAAACAAAAGCATTTGTCTTATAGATTACTTGGGTCACCAACCCAGCCACATAACCTTCAACCTACAGTCTGTCCTGCCTATGGAATATGATAGGGTAAGGGTGGCCTAGAGAGTGAGGGAGTGAGTGGCCAGACAATCGTTGACCTACCTAAATTCCAGGACAGGAGAGTAAAACCTTCCCTGACACTGCCTGAAGCACAAGGACCTGTTGGGACTAATTGAGTCCTGGCTTTCAGCTGTTCTTCCCTGGTAGAGGATCAGAGGATGGGATTTTCACCTGTTGGCCATTGACTGCAATATATTTAAGCCTTCATGGTGCTATTAAAGGGGGGCTTTTTGGTACCAGTGTTGGAAGGTCTGTGTGTCGGTCTGTCTCTGCTTGTGTATTCTCAACCTCCAGCCCCTTGCCCAAAGCTCGGGAACTGGGTTCTAGCGCATAGAGCGCAGACAGGGGCTGTGGTGCTCGGCATGGACCCACAGGCTGGATGACCCAGAGACCTATGGTAGAACCTAACAGGACTGGGGAAATGTCAATCTAATGGTGCCTAAGAATATTCTCTAATACTCATAGATTGGTGCCTAACCCGGTTGTCATCCAAGAGGCTTCATCCAGCCATTAATGAAAACATTAGAGCGAGCTCCGGCCTTTCTGGAGAAGAGGGGGAGAAAGGATAGCAGGAGACAGAGGGGTCAGAACACCTTAGAAACCCCACAGAATCAACCAACCTGAGCTCAGAGAGGCTCATAGAGACTAAAGCAACAACCAGGGAGCCTGCATGGCGCTGACCTAGGCACTCTGCATATATGTTATAGTTCCGTGGCTTGGTCCTTTTGTGGGGCTCCTACAGTGGGAGTCGGGGCTGTTTCTGACTCTTTTACTGGCTTTTAGGCTTTTGATGGCTTTTACACCTCATGCTGGGTCATCGTGCCCAACCTTAATACATGGGGAGATGCTTACTTAGTCTTACTGCAACTTGATATGCTACATTTTATTGATATCCAGGAGAGACCTGCCCTTTCCTGAACACAAATGGAGAAGGAGTGGATTGGAGATTGAGAACAGAGGGGGTTGGAGGAGAAACAAAGAGGAGAGGAGGGAGGGAAAACTGTGGCGGGGTGTAAAATAAATAAATGAAATAAATCACTCTATCTTGGATAAAGCTACCTAAGGGAGCCCAACTTTACTGAAGTTTCATAATAAAAATGCTTTCTGTTTGGTTGTTTTCTTAAATGCCTGAGCAATTATTAGAGTAATGTGCATTGTGATCTCTAGAGACATAGTTTATAGCAGTCTTTAAAAGAATAACTTTTTAAACACATTGGTGGTGGTGGGGTCTGGGGAACACATTTGGATAGCATTAAAAGTGTAATAACCTTGGGAAATGTTGATGTGAATCTCAAAATCTCATGAGAATTTCCATCCTCTGTTGACATTTTCATTGAGGCAATAAGATCAGGAAAACCTCCAAATAATATGATTCATTTTGCAGCTATGTGGGCAATAAGTAGGAAATGATTTAAAACATAAGTAACTACAATGAGATAAGGGGACCCTACACTCCAGTCAATCTGAAATAAATTAGATAATGAAATCATTTATAAGAGGACCTTCACAGTGAGAAAAAGAAGCCATGAATTCTGGTTTAGAGTCAGATGCATTCAGAGAGCACAATAGAGCCTTTGTTCAGATCAGCGTTATGATAGGACAGTTAAATATGAACACTCAGATCTCTTTGTCCAAGTACAACTGTGCCTGTATTCTTTTAAGGTAACGTTCTAATATTTCAAGTAAATGTCTGTATTTTAAAGACTTTTTGACAAACTGATATTGGATTCAAATAAATGAAAGTAATTGATATTGGCTAAATTTAAATATAACAATGACTGCTATGTCTATTGTAATTTATTTTGTTTCTTTTTTGAGCTTCAACATATTTTTATTCATCTTTTTATATTTTTACTTAAGGAAAAGAAGAAGAAGACCATGGAATAACTTGACAATTGAAAATTGAAAATTCCTTTTATTTTAATATTAAGTTGACACTCAAAATTGTTAATACAATTAATATAAAGTTTCATTCATGGGTTCAATTTCTAGTGTAAACTTTGTTTTGGGTGTCGAGGATTAATTGATACATGTAATTGTTGAAGTTAGACAAAAGTATGATCTTAAGTGTCGAATTTCTAATGTTTGTGTCTTAGCTGCAGGGATTCTTATCATCTCTGCCATGAGATGATTTGTGTAAATTCAAGAACATTGTAAGAGATATTATCACAGTTATCTGAATGTGAAAGAAATATCCTACAAAAACAACATTTCCTTTCTCTCGTTTTTATTGGCATCGTAGGTACACAACAACAGCAGACTCTGCCCCTTATTCCAAAGGATGATGTGAGTGAGCCCCCACCCTGCCCCTCCTCAGGCTCCTTCCTATTCTTGGAGTTTCTACTTAAGCTTACACCTATCACAAAATCTACATTAATTTTTTGAAACAACTCTTGATATTATTAGAAAGTAGCTTAGCTTGTTCTTGTATGTATCTTTAGTATTCATATTAATATTAAAATATTTTATTAGTTAATGCATACTTTGAAGACAGTGAATGATCATTTTGGTAGCTTAAGACAGAAAGTACTGTCAGATAATGTCCTGAGTATCATGAAAATTTAACTTGTTTATATGTTTGATGGTGAAGATTGCCTAGTTTTCTCTAGAGATATCATTATTTTTAATTCCTATCTTCAGTATGCTAGCTGTGCAAAAACCAAGCAATTTTGTTTCTTTTGGGGCAGAGTTAAATTTTATTTTTTAAAATAAAGTATAAAAAAACTAACACACTGGAATTGGACAAAACAAACAAAGAAAAGAGCCTAAGAGAAGACAGAAGAAACAGAGACCCACTTGTAGGAATACTCAAGAATCCCATCAAAACATCAAAGTGGAAGCCATAATGTGTATTGCAGACCCATGCAAGGCCATGTTCTAGCTACTTTGGTCTCTGAGTTCATATGAGATTTGCTCATGTTGATTTAGAAGACCTTGTTCTCCTGATGTCCTCCATCCCCTCTGGCTCTTACAATCTTTGAGGTTCTGTTAGCTCTGTCAAGGGCGATTTAATAGAGATATCAAATTTAGAGCTGAGTGTCCCAAGGTATCTCATTGCATAATGTCTGGCTGTGAGTCTCTCTGTTTGTTCCCATCTACAGCACGAAGAATCTTCCCTGATGATGGTTGAACAAGGTAATAATTTGCTTCCCTGGCATTTGCCACAATTTTGTTACTTAATACCCTGTCAAAATACATGTAGTAATATTGCTAATAACACACTCTCTCCCTGTGATCCACCAGACGCAGAACCTTAAACTGAAGGACTGAGTGCAACACCAAGCGTGTTCTCAGTTCCTGCATCTCTTTACCTAAAGCATAGCCAGGGATTTTATATCTTATTGTAGGGAATTACATGCTTCCTAAAACTTGTGTTAAGGTACTCATGATATACTGTTAAAACTCAGCTCCTGCTTTTCAGACCACACAGATGCCAAAGACTGAGGTTTTCAATCTTTGAAAGGCAAATATAGCATCTACTCACTCTTAAGCGGATACTAGCTTAAAGTAAAAGATAACTTTGCTACAACTCACAGACACAGAGAGACCAGGTAATAAGAAGGTTCATGGAGGGATGCTTGGACTCCCTGGAAAGAGGAATAAAGGAGACTTTAATGAATTGAATGAGGATAGGTGGATATGGGAACATGAGTGAAAAGGTGGAGCGGGAACACCTGGAAAGGGGTGGCATTTCAGGGACATGTAAAAGTCTAATGCGAGGGAACCTCCCAGGAAGCCACTAGAATGACCCCAGCTAAGACTTCTGGCAATAGCATTTAATAGCTTTAATTTGCCATCTGTTATAACCAGATTGGTGCCTAGCTCAACTGTCACCAAAGTGTCATCCAGCCACTGATGGAAAAAAGATGCAGATCCACAGCCAAACCTTAGGCAGTGTTCAGGGAATCCTGCAGAAGAGAGGGAGAAAGAATGGTGGGAGACAGAGGGGTCAAGGCCATCTAAAAAAATCCACACACTCAACTGACACGAGCTGATAGGGGGCCACAGAGACTTGAACCGATAACCACATGGGATTAACACTCTAGCCCAGGCACTCTGGATATCTGTTACAGCTCTGTGGCTTGGCCCTCCTTGGGGATTCCTAACAGTGGGACCAGGGGCAGTCGCTGACTCTTTTTCTGGCTTCTGGGACCCTACTCCTCATACTGGATATCTTTGTCCAACTTTAATAGATGGGGAAGTGCTTAGTCTTTCTGCAACTTGTTATGCTACATTTTATTGATACCCAGGGGAGACCTATCTTTTCCTGAACAGTAAAGGATGAGGAGTGGACTGGGTGTTGGGAACAGAGACAGTTGCAGAAGAGATTGGGAATTAAGGGGGAAGGGAAACTGTGGCCTGGATGTAAAATAAATACTTTTTTCAAAAAAGTACTAATAATAGGTAGAGAAAATTTTCATGCAGAACAGTTCCTCCCACCTAACAATTTAGCTTCACTAATCTTTTTCTTTTTCAAGCCCATGATCCATCTCTAAAGATCTTTATCTCACTAGATTTCCAGATAGCTATGTCTTGATACCCCTACCTCTAAAACCATATTTCTTTGTTTGCATTTTTGGTGTTTTGCTACACTAATATTAATTTATTTTTACTGCCCTGTCAATATTATCACCCCAGAAAACAACCACTATAGTTTACTATTAATATTGGTTTTACAAGACTGTTCCCACTGACTTGGTACTGTAGTAGAAAGTACACAGAATATAGGACAACAACAAAAATTAAAGCAATTGAAATAGTAATAAGACTGGAAAGGAAAGCATTGCCTAGACTTCATTTAAACTTATGATATAAGAACACAGTCATGAAAGCAGTGATAGGGTTGAAATCCTTAAACCTGATTAGTTGAGGTAATTGATGATAGTCTTATATGAGATACTGAAGAAGGCATGTGAATGTGCTTGTTCCTGTGTTTGCATGTGTGTGCGTGCATGTGTGTGGAAGGACTGGGACAGGGAGAGTGAGGGGGGATAAAAACACACACTGCTGTGATTTAGGGAAATTTGGATTTGTATGCAAACTTTTTAAAATTTTGCTCAAGCCAACCTCTTTAATTGAGAGAAAGGTAATACCATATCAATTTTAAGAGATATAAGAAAGTAAGAGAAAAGCATTTTCAGTTCCTTTAATTTCTCCTTATGCATTAATATAAAAGAGATGAATGATTAGCACCATTATATAAGTTATTCACAAATAGAATTATAAGTTAATATTTTGTTTTCTGTCCAGATGCCATGAAGCTATAAGCTACTATTTTCCTGGCACAGCTCTCTTTAGATCGTTAATGAGTACTGTGTTGCTGTCTGAACCCTTGCCTTCTCAACGACTGGGGTACTTCAGCATTACTTATCACTAGCATGCTTCTGTAGCGATAACCCCCTCCACCACCTCTCTCTTGTCCATTTAGAGCAGCTAACAGCCAGAGGACCACAATGAAGAACCACACAAAGGTGACATTTTTCATCCTAGCTGGTTTGACTGATGACCCGCTGTGGAAAGTTGTCTTATTCATCTTCCTGCTTCTTACCTATATGCTCAGCATCACTGGCAATCTGATCATCATCACACTCACCCTGGTGGATGCTCACCTGAAGACCCCCATGTATTTTTTCCTTCGGAACTTTTCCTTCCTAGAGATTTCCTACACTACTACATGCATCCCCAAATTGCTTGCTATTATGGCAACTGGGGACAAAAGCATTCCTTATGGTGATTGTTTAACTCAATTGTTTTTCGCTATCCTATTTGGAGCATCCGAATTTTTCTTGCTGGCAGCCATGTCCTATGACCGCTACGTGGCCATCTGCAAGCCCCTGCACTACGTGACCATCATGAACAATAAAGTCTGTATGCAGTTGGTCCTCAGTTGTTGGCTTGCTGGCTTCCTTGTCATCTTTCCACCACTCCTGTTAGGCTTGAATCTTGACTTCTGTGCTTCCAACATCGTTGATCATTTCTACTGTGACACCACTCCACTCCTGCAGCTTTCCTGCACAGAAACGCAGCTCCTGGAGACGATGGGCTTTGTTTCGGCTTTGGTGACACTCTTACTCACATTGTTACTGGTCATAATTTCCTACACCTACATAGCCATGACGATTCTAAAAATCCCTTCAACCAGCCAGAGGAAGAAGGCTTTCTCGACGTGTTCTTCTCACATGATTGTGATATCCCTCTCGTATGGCAGCTGCATCTTCATGTATGTTAAACCATCAGTCAAGCAGAGAGTATCTATTTCCAAGGGAATTGCTGTGCTCAACACCTCAGTGGCTCCACTTCTGAATCCTTTTATCTACACCTTGAGGAATCAGCAAGTGAAAACGGCATTCATTAATACAATACACAGGATTGCATATTTCTCAAAGAAATGATTATTCAGTTGTTGCCTTGGGGACCAGTCCCCAGCAGCACAGGGCTGAAATACATGTACAGAGCTGGCACATATTATGATTTTTTTAATTTGAGGAGGGTTAAGTGAAAAGAACCCTTCCACACTCTCTTAATCCTTCTTTCTTTATTCTTCTTGTGTGTTCTGATTCTCTTTTCTTATCTCTATCCTGAAATGATTTTTTCTCTCTCTCTTGGTGTTTTCCTTCTCGCTCTCTTGATGTTTTTCTCCTAACTCTCTCATTGCTGATGTTTTCTTTTTAACTCTCTCTAACTCTTTCTTTATTCTTTTCCTTATATCTTATATACCCCAGCTAAATCTTTCAGGCAGTATAAAAACAACAATGTGGTTATAGTCTATCTTTCAAGTGAATGATTACAATCAATACATGTAAAAACATCCTGTTTTCCATATACCTTAACATGATTAAACATTTTATGTATTAACAGGTGAAAAATAAATAATCCCACAAGCCCACATACATTTGTACCCAAGCAACTTGTTACAGATGACCAGTATAAGCAAGCAAGGTATTCTTTTACTGGTAGACTGAATCTGTGCAGTTACAAAGCAAGACAAATCACTTTGTTACTTATCTTGAAAGATAATCTTATAAGGCATGTTAAAGGAATCACAAATCTTAACTTTTTTTTGTATATGAAAAGCAATCAGTAAGCTCTATTTTAAATCTTTAGGGTGCACACCCGCTCATCAATCTTTTTTTTTTATATCAGGGTATTGAGGGAAAAAAATGGGTATAAGGAATTACTCATCATCCTTGATCAACAATCAGTCTTCGCAAGGAAAGTATGTCAGTTAGTAATAATTGTGATGCTTTGTTTTTTGATTCTTTACCTCAAAGCTATTGTCAAAATATTTCAATCTAACCTGAGTTCATCCAGGAGAAAAATCCCTGCAAGACAAATGAACTTCAATTCCCACCTGCTGCTGCTCTGACACAGCCACCAACACTATTCTATTTCATTATATGAAGGAAAATGAATGTATTTTAACATGTTTTTTTTTTTTTTTTGGTTTTTCGATACAGGATTTCTCTGTGGATTTGGAGCCTGTCCTGGAACTAGCTCTTGTAGAACAGGCTGGACTCAAACTCACAGAGATCCGCCTGCCTCTGCCTCCCAAGTGCTGGGATTAAGGGCGTGCACCACCACTGCCCGGCCTTATCAATTTTTAATATGGTGTTTTATTTAGAAAAACTAAGAGAACATTGTATCAGTTTTTATCCATCACCTTTGATGCTCAGGGAATAGACAAAAAGATTCAGAATATCTAAAACTTTCCATGGAAAATATTTATTTTCTTCATGGTTGGAGTTACATTTATCTTTTACAAGTAGAGTTTTTCATTTTAAGAGGAAATATGTTAATTAAACTTGTTTATCTTGAAACAGCAATGAAATGCAATATTTTTTTTTGTTCACAAATTTTTATTTTTAGAGCAAGAATATTCCATTGGAAAAGATACCAGGATTAATAGAAGAACTGAGGTATCTCTAAAAAAAAAAAACATTCCCCAAACACAGTTTTAAGTCTGCCCCTCAAAATTTGAGAATTTCACTTTAACAGATCTTCACCAAATCAGATATGGAAGTTATTATCAAACTTGATGAAATACACGGAAGGTTTGGTGGGAACTTGGTAAATAATTTTACCTCTCTCTTGGGTTCCATCTTTTTTGTTGTACTGCACACTTTTGCCTGCCAAGGAATCCCTGCCTAATTCCAAAGTCACCTCTACTGGAGGACATTCTGGCATGATGTGGAGGTTGCCTTCAATATAGTCATCAAGATGGTGGTAAAGGTACAGGACTGGATCTTTCTCGTCGACAATGTAGAAACAGGTCGTCATGGTCTGCACCTCACCTGGGACCACCCCACTCCACTCCTCCTTAGAGCCTGGCATGATGTGGAGGTTGCCTTCAAGGTAGTCATCAAGGAGGTGGTAAATATACAAGACCGGCTCTTTCTTATAGGTAATATAGACCAAAATCTTCATGATTGGCACTTCCTCTAGGACCATCCCCTTCCAGTCATCATTAGAGCCATTTGTGCCCACGAATGTATGTTTCACTGCTCTGCCAACTATGATGTTTGAGAGATGAGTGTCTGTCACCTGACGAAATGGCACGTTATTAGGCAGCATCTTTTTTTTTTTATTGAGAAAAGGAAAAAAAAGTTTCCGCCTCCTCCCAGCCTCCCATTTCCCTCCCCCTCCTCCCACCCTTCTTCCCCTCCCCCCACTCCTCTCCCCCTCCCTCTCCAGTCCAAAGAGCAATCAGGGTTCCCTGCCCTGTGGAAAGTCCAAGGTCCTCCCCCATCCGTCCATATCTAGGAAGGTGAACATCCAAACTGGCTAGGCTCCCACAAAGCCAGAACATGAAGTAGGATCAAAACCCTGTGCCATTGTCCTTGGCTTCGAAATGCAATATATTGTTTGTATTCTGAAACCTTCTAAAGTCTCTTTGTTTGATGTAGGGTATTCTTTAAGTTAACTGAAAAGTATCGTTGAATGATTACTGAATACAAACAATGCTTAGGCAGCTATTGGTTTGTCAAGGGTGAAGTTTATATTTCTGGAAGGCACAATCTCACAGCAACCTTCCTATTCCTCTTGTTCTTAAAATCTTTTTTGCTTTCTCTTGTGTAACAAATCTTGAGCCTCTGGTGCATTAGTTCTGCTATAGATGTAACCACTGGAGCTGGGCTCCACAGCTCCCCACTTTCACCCACTATAATGGTCTTTCCTTATTGAAAAGATAAATTTCCTTAATACAGGACGAGACTACACTTACCTGTGGTTATAAAGACAGATATTTAGAAGTCTTCCCAACATGACTCCCTGAACATGACCTGGGTAAGAGAAACACCAGTATGCATGCTCAGGTCTAAAGGGGAAAGTTCAGGATGCTTCAATACTAAACAAAGAACTACAGGCAACTAAGAAATGCTGAGATCTGTATAAATTGTCTTCCACAAAAGAGAATACCAATTGGTTAGCAAATCCCAAGTGACCAACACTGAAAAAGATACATTTGGGGTATACAGACACACAGACACACACACACACACACAGACACACACACACAGACACACACACACACACACACATATATTGAAATGAGAAGGTTATATTTATTCCTTTATAGGAATATATGTATGTTTATATGATATGTATGTATCTATATGTATTTGTACACATGTATATGAATATATAAAGAACTAGAGGTCATAGCTTTGAAAGAGAGCAAGAGAGGTATATGGGAAGATATGGAAAGAGGAAATGATGATACAGTTTTTTTAAAAAAATTAAATGTAAGAACAAAAAATGCTTATTGCTCACTTTTGGGAGGCCAGCCCCCAGAAGTCAACACCAGGGTATGTGAGAAAATCCACTAATGCTGTGGGTGCTAGACTTTTCTATCTGAGGGGTAAATAAGGAGACACACTGTTTCTGCTGGTAACGTAAGAAAAAAGGAATAAACACACACTTACCTGATGGTAACATTCCCCTTTACTTTACCTTAGTGTCTTTCTTGACAGTCTCTCTTCAGGTACAAACATTTCTGTCCCACCGAGATACATATTTGATACTCAGTTTCACACGACTGCACATCTTCCCTTTCCACACACTTCTTCCGTCTTCCTCCACATCTCTCGTCTACACAGCTTCATTTTCCTTGCCTCCACAGTTACAAACCTCCACACAACCACAGCTCTGCATCTCATTTACAGATCCTCGCAGCACTTGAGACAGCTCCTAGATGCAGCTCCTCTATGCAGCAGAGGCTCCTACACACACAGGTCTCTCTCTC
>NW_004949256.1:130604-152925 GCF_000317375.1 Microtus ochrogaster | reverse complement strand
CAGCCAAACTCTGGACAATTATAGGTTGCTTTTCAGGGCACTAGCCAAACTCTAAACATAAGTTAAGCCACATAGTTTCTCTCGGGCTAGGAATGTCACAATGATCCATGCAGGAGGCTCTAAGTTGGTGAGGGTACTCAGATAGACAATGACATTGGAAATCATTAAATCATAAAAATTAGTTAGCTGGACCTTGAATCTGAGACTGGGACTAAACGCAGACTAAAGTTGGTTCAAGTTTTGGCATTGAATCAACAAAACTACATCTGGAGAATGACCTTATATATTATTTCTAGGTCCAACCAGCCTGCTTTGAATCTGCTGAGGTCTTGGCTAAAAGCCTGTTTTAGTAGCTGGGAAATCTCCTATGTCAATCTGAATTATGAAGAATATCCTAGTATTTCTGTTAATCAATATTTCATAACTTAAGCAGAATCATCCTCTAGATCATCCACAGCTATATGTGTGCCCAATAGATAGAGTATATACATGCGATAACACACAAGCAGTGGGGATATAAGCGAAGCTGTTAGTAGGGAAGAAATGAAGTTCTTAGGGGAGAAATGAAGGGACTCATGAGAGAAATTACAGACAGGAGCAACTAGGGTCCACAGTCAGTGGCCCCACGGCTATGCTAGATGGGGCTCCCCACCTGGGAATTATGTATCTGATGGCTCTATCTGCTGAACACTAATTGTCACCTGCTCTATACAAATGTTAAGTCAACGCAATTATTAGTCCTATACATTATAATTAAAATAGAATGCCTTTCCTTTTCTTCCCTCCAAACCCTCCCACCTCTCTTCCCACTCTCAAGTTCATAGTCTCTTTTTATTTTATTATTACTGTTACATAAATAGATATATGATATGTGAACAAGGATGTAATGACAACCCTCTGAAATTACTTATCTATTGTGCATATCATCCTATGTGTGTGGTACGTTCACAGAATGGCACATACACACATCCATGGATGTTGATAAACACTCCTCCAGGGAAACCAAGGCATTTTAAGAATTAATTCTCCTTTTTAACCAAGAATTTAAGTTTTAGATAAAATGCTTTTGAAGACTTGAAATTCAATTCTGTATCCTAATCAGAATGTTTTAAAGTTAAGAATAATAAGCAATATTTTCAAAGCTATTTCATTTTATTAACTCTTTTAGAAATATATTTGGCTTCTGGACATTTTTCTATATGTTCTTTTTAAATCTGTGACTCTTTTATGCAGTAAAACATTTTCAACTTGAGAAAACGTGAAATATTTATATATTTTTACACACACACACACACACACACACACACACACACACACATATATATATTTGTAGCAATCAAAGCACCAACATCTTAAAAATAACACCAAATCTCTCAAGAGAATGTTTCATTGTCATGTATTAGCGATGATCCATTTAGTTAACATACATTCTTCCTGCTAAACAGCTTTGTTAGCTATTACAGAGTTATTCAACTGAAATAGGTTTTGACAGCTAAGCCTTTACTATGCCCCTAGACACACAGTTCAAATACTACTTTTCTTAGGAGTGTTGTCTTTCCAAACCTTCTATATTACTTTACCCTCAAACCTTTACATTTCACCACCATGCCACTATCCCAGAATAGCCATTCTGAATTTACAGGTTATCTCACAAAATTAATAATTTTGAATGTGTTTTTTTTTGCAAAAATGAATTCTAGTAGATAATTCCCATTCTAATTATGTAAAACACATCTGTTTTGTTCACTCATCATATTGATCTTCCAGAACTAAGGTATCTAGGTTTGAAGGAGTTATGCTCTGTTATATAAATACAATGTCATAATAGTGATGATTTTGCTAGAGATATATCACTTTGTTAGAATGCTGACACTTGACTGCAATCCCTGCACTTGCAGGCTCACAAGGCTGAGGTGAACCTGGGCTCTATAGGAAGATCCTATCTGTAAATAAAAATATTCATTTCTTTTAGAATTAAAAGGTAAGATAAGATTTTTCTTGGTATAAAATTTTATCTGTAAACATCTCAATGGAAATCTAGCTTCAATATTTTTGCTATATAAGATAATAACTCTACAATATCTTAAATTTTATATTCTATTTATTTCTGGCATGTGTGTGTGTGTGTGTGTGTGTGTGTGTGTGTGTTCAACAGTGTCCAACAATGAAGACCAGAGTATGACTTATGGCAATTGTTTTTCTCCTTCTACTATAAGATTCTTAAGGGTCAAACTCTGTTTGTCAGGCTTGGTAGCAAGTACCTGAATTCACCGAGACATCTATTGCCTGCAAAACAATCACTTTAACCTTATCTCCTGTTAACATTAGCCCACGCTCAGGGTTCATTAGGAAGTGTATATCAATTCAAGGAAATAAGGAATCTGAAGTCTTTTTAAAAACTGTTTCATTTTATATTTTGTATCGATGTATATGCTTGTATATGGACATTTATTTGCAAATACTTTAATACCTTTAACATTTTAATAAGTCAAATAATAATTCTATTATATTTCAAAGTTCTGTGACATTATTGCATATTTTATTTATTTATTTATTGAGGAGGTTTCCACTCAGTCAGATGTATAGAGACCAGTGTCTAAGATCATGATGTCTGTCCTTGATGACTTGACCTAAATTTTGAGATATAATGTCTTATTGAATCTGTTTTTGCTTGTCCATCTGACCAGCGAGTTAGATCACAGAAATAGCATCCCTAGAGTGCAGACACACTGTATTCAGATTTTACATGGGTTTGGGGACTCCAAACTCATGTTCTGAGGCTTAAACAGCAAGCACTTTACCCAATGTGCCAACCTCCATCCCCAAAGTGATTATTTTTAATGTAATGAACATTGTGGTACTTTACATCATTATATTTGTAAAAATGAAATTTTTGGAGGGAAATCGTGCTATGATAGTCCTTGATGGTCTAGTAATCACTAAATCACCTAGATCCACCTCATAGTTTTGGCAACCCTCCTGCCTCAACATCTTAAGTAGAGCTTTTACTTTTGAGATAAGGTCTCACGATGTAAATAATCTGAATTGACCTTGTCCTCTTCCCAACTCATCTCTCATTTAAGTCACAACCTCCATCTAAACTTGTTTTAATTCAATGATAAATATGAAAAGCTTACTGGTGTTTTTAAGTTGCTTTCCATGTTTTTAAATGATTCTTTCTTTTCCTTGGGGACGACGTCCCTTTAGATTTCCTTGAGAGAGCCCTTGGTACTGTTTAAATAATTGGAGATTGGCATTAGCTAGCTTCCAACAGATAATTTCAGCAATAACAATTTTTATGAAGTTGCGTGAGATTGGATTAGGTGGACATATATGCATAATCACAGGATTACTCTGGTATTTTAAAAATTGTTATAAAATTTCTTGTTATCTAAGGCATGAGCTGAGAAGCTCAGAGATGTAACTGCAAATAAATATCACACTGATTGAAAAATTCACATCTTAATAGGCTGCTTTTAATTAACCCAAAAGATTCCTTTGTGTTAATTTTCCTGTTCACAAAATTAAATATAATTTTTACTGAGTATATTTGCCCATAAGTGTGGTTGGTTTTTCATATCCTCAAGAAAAGATGATGGATGCTAACAAGTTCTTTAATGGTAAGTGAAATAGTAAACTTAGTTTCCTTTACTACATCTAAGAATATTTTACTTGTAACAAAGAAATAAAAAGACAACATGAAACTTGGAGGGAGAATGTGATACTGAAAGGAGACAGGGGCAGTGATGAACAAATATGTTCAATACACATTGTAAATGCATGAAATATCCAAAGAATAAAACATACTGTTTAAAATTTTAAAGAGTAATTATATACAAAATGAAACTTACACAAAATAGAAGTGATCCAGTCATAAACTTTTTATCTTTTTCATTTCATAAAATACTAATAATTTCTCACCTATGTTACAGCTCATGTTTTAAGTCTGTTTTGTGGACTTGTATCTGAATTTCTAGTTTTGATTTTAACCCAGGCACAGCACTAGAGAACTGCAGAGAAAATTGTGGTGCTCCTGTTGGTTAATTAGAGAAAATCTTGACAGTGTTAGAAGTCATTTAAACATGAAAGGTTAGAAGTTATTTTTTCAAAGAATATCAAATATACATGTTTTATTTTTTTTAATTTTTTTATTTTTTCTACTTCTTCTTGATTAAGGTGTTCATGTCCTCCTGACATGTTTTAATTACATTGCTAAAATAGGAGGGAAAAGTCCTTTGGAAATGTTGGTTGTGATCAATGTATTTTGAGCAAGAGTAACTTACTGATAATTTCTCACTGCCAAATTCAGTTGTTGAAAAACAAATACCTGCTTTTAGATTTGAAAATAACTGGATGCCCACATTTGATTACAGAAAAGCCAAATGCATTTTACAGAGAAAGAATATTTGCAAAGATAAAAATATCAAGTCAAGGAATAAGATAATGAACAAAATCATTCTTTAAAACTCTATTTTGGATGTATGTTCCCTGTAATTTCTATAAGTCACAAGCAGGCTTCCTGGTTTCTCACTCTTGTAATTTATTTGACCCTATTCTGGGAATTTCCCTGAGCCTTGGTGTGAGAGTTATGTAAGTCGGGCAGTGGTGATGCACATTTTTAATCCCAGAAAGTTGTCCATTTCCTTTATGCTTTCCAATTTTGTGAAGTACAGGTTTTCAAAATATGACCTGATGATTTTCTGTATTTCCTCCATATATGTTGTTATGTTCCCCTTTTCATTTCTGATTTTATTAATTTGGATATTCTCTCTCTATCTTTTGGTTAGTTTGGATAAAGGTTTGTCCTTTTTGTTGATTTTTTCTATTAACCAACTCTCTGTCTCATTGATTCTTGTATTGACTTCTTTTTTTCTATTTTGTTGATTTCAGCTCTCAATTTGATTATTTTCTGCTATCTAGTTCTCTTAGGTGAGTTTGCTTCTTTTTGTTCTAAAGTTTTCAAATGTTCTGTTAATTCACATGTGTAGAATTTTTCCAGTTTCTTTATGTAGGCATTTAGTGCTATGAACTTTCCTCTTAATTCTGCTTTCATTATGTCCCATAAATTTGGGTATTTTGAGTGGTCATTTTCATTGAATTTTAGCAAGTCTTTAATTTCTCCCTTTATTTCTTCCTTGACCCATTGATGATTCAAGTGAGTATTGTTTAATTTCCATGAGTTTTTGAGTTTTCTGGAATTATTATGGATGTTGATTTCTAGTTTTAAACCAGGGTGATCGAATAAGGTACAAATGGTTATTCCAATTTTTTTTTGTATTTGTTGAGGTTTGCTTTGTTACCGAGTATGTGGTCAATTTTGAGAAGGTTTCATGAGGTGCTGAGAATAAGGTATATTCCTTTCTGTTTGTATGGAATATTCTATAGATGTGTGTTAAGTCCATTTGAGGAATAACTTCTGTTACTTCCCTTATTTCCCTGTTAATTTTTTGTCTTACTGACTTTTCTCTTACTGACTTTGGTGGGAGGAGAGTATTCCCCACTATTAGTGTGTGTGGTTTAATGTATGACTTAAACTTTGGAAGTGGTTCTTTTACATATGAGGGTGACCTTGTATTTGGGGCATAGATGTTCAGTATTGAGTTTTCCTCTTGATGGATTTTTCCTGTGACTAATATATAATGTCCTTCATTGTCCCTTTTGACTGATTTTAGCATGTAATCTGTTTTGTTAGATATTAGGATAGCTATACCCACTTGTTTCTTAGGTCCATTTGATTGGAATATTTTTTCCCAACCTTTTACTCTGAGGCAACATCTGTCTTTGAGGTTAAGGTGTTTTTCTTGTATGCAGCAGAAGGATGGATTCTGTTTTATTATCCAATCGGTTAGCCTGTGCTTTTTTATAGGTGAGTTGAGCCCATTTATATTAAGGGATGTTAATGACCAGTGATTGCGATCTCCTGTTAATTTAATTGTCATTGTTGGTGATCTTAATTTGTGCATTTTTTTTCCTATGGGATTTGCTGATATGAGACCATCAATTGTCTCTGTTTATGTTGGTGTAGCTAACTTCCTTGTGTTGGAGTTTTCCTTCTAGTATTTTGTGTACGGCTGGGTTTGTGGCTACATATTGGTTAAATCTAGTTTTGTCATGGTTTGTTTTTCTGTGGTGATTGAAAGTTTTGCTGGGTATAGTTGTCTGGGCTGGCATCCATGGTCTCTTAATGTTTGCATAATGCTTGAACACGACCTTCTGGCTTTTATTGTTTCTAATGAGAATCAGGTGTTATTGTGATAGGTTTACCTTTAAATGTTGCTTGGCCTTTTTTCTTTGCAGTTCTTAATATTCTTTCTTTACTTTGTGTGTTTGTTGTTGGGGTTTCTGTCCTACTGGGTTCCGGCAGTTGTTAAGTCTCACAGAAATCACACAGAGGTCTACATTAGTATAAACTGATTGGCCCAGTATCTCAGGCTTCTTATTAACTCTTATAACTTATATTAGCCCATTATTCTAATGTATGTTAGCCACATGGCTCAGTACCTTTTTCAGCAGGATTGTCACATCTTGCTTCTTCTGTGGTGGGCTCAAAAAACTACAGAAAAGAGATTCCTTCTTCCCAGAATACTTCTGTTCTCATTGACCCAGTTCTACTTCTTGTCTGGTTGTCCTGCCCATACTTCCTGCCTGATTACTGACCAATTGGCATTTATTTAAAACATAATTGAGATAATATAGACAATTGTCCCACACCATATGTTTAGTGTTTTGATTATTATATGGTGAGGGGTCTTGTTTTCTGGATCCAGTCTATTTGGTGTTCTGTAACTTGTATCTTCATAGGCATATCTTTCTTTAGGTTGGGAAAGTTTTCTTCTATGATTTTGTTAAATAAACTTTCTGTGTTTTTGAGTTGATCTTCTCCTTCTTCTATCCCTATTATTCTTAGATTTGGGCTTCTTATGGTGTCCCATATTTCTGGATATTTTGCGTTAAGCTTTTCTTAGATTTAATATTTTCTTTAACTGATGAGTCTATTTCCTTATTGTATCTTCAGCACTTGAGATTCTTTCTTCCATCTCTTGTATTCTGCTGTTTATGCTTGTGTTTGTGGCTCCTGATCATTTTCTCATGATTTCTATTTCTATAATTCCCTCATCTTGTGTTTTCTTTATTGTCTCTATTTCAGTTTTCAAGTCCTGAATGGTTTCTTTCATATGTTTGATTGCTTTTTCTTGGTTTTCTTTAAGGGATTTGTTAATGTCTTCCAGTTTTTGTTTGTCTTTTCCACCATTTCTTTGAGAGAAGTTCTCATTTCTTCTTTCAGAGTTTCAAACATTCTCCTAAAGTTATTTTTTAGTTCAATTTCTTCTGCTTCGTCTATATTTAGTTGTTCAGGTCTTGTTTTGTAGGGTCTTTAGGTTTTACTGGTGTTGTGTTGCTCTTTGTGGTGTAGCATGTGATCTTACCTCTTCTCCTAATCTTTTCCTCTAATAGATGTGGTTGGGTCTGTCTGAGATTCTGTTGAATAAACTTTGAGGTGCCAGTGAATCCAAAGCTCAGATGGCTGTTCCTCATGGTATAGTCAGTGCCACAGTTCTAGTTACCCTGCTGGTTATGCCATGTTCCTGGAGATAGCTCAGCACTCCTGTGTTTTGCTGTGCTCCCTTGGAGTTTGCTGTCTCAGGCCTATTTTGGCCAAGGTTACCGACTTTGACCTGTTTCTGTAAATCCTGGTCTGGATCCCCTCCTGCAGAATTCCCTGACTTGGAGTCGGTCCTGTAAAGGTCTCTTGTACAGTCTACTGCCTTAGAGTTCCCAGACTTGGGTACACCCAAAACTGCAGAGGACCTGGCTCAGGCTTACTCCCTCGGAGGTCACAGACTCACACTCAGATCTGCAGAGGTTTCAGGTTCTTGCCTAATTCTTTTGATGTTCCAGAACAATTCCTGGACCCACAGATGTCCTGGCTCACGCCTACTCCCTCTGAGGTCCCAGACTCACGCCTGGACCAGCATAGATCTCTGGTTCCTTCCTACTCCCTTGGAGGTCCAAGATTCATGCCCAGACTGGTAGAGGTCTTGCTTGGCTCAGGTCTAGTTCCTCTGGGGTCGTAGACTCATGCCCAGACCCTCAGGGGTCCTGGCTTAAGTCTACTCCCTTGAAGATCCCAGATTCACGTCCGGACCAGTAGCAGTCTCTGGCTCACTCGCTGGGCGGTTACTGCCCCGGAAGACCTGGGTTGGGTTGTGATTACCCGCATCAGGCAGCTGAGTTGCCTATGGTACCAGAGGAAACGATCCCATCTCTCCAGTTCCTCAATTCTTGTGTAATTTAAAAAGGGACTGCGTAGGGGCTCGACCTCAGTCTGAAATGGCAATCCTGCCTCCAAGAATCTCAGAAAGTGACTGTCAAAATTATGTATTCTTAAAGAGCTCTTTATATTATGATTAATGAGTCTTTGAGTCCAATTTATTGAAGTTAGAAAGTACATTTTAAACAACTCTTTTCACTGTGTTTACTTTATTCCTAATTTTGTCGTTTACTCCTTCAAAAAAATTTACTATTACTACTTATAGTAGAGAAGGTATGTGTCTGACATGGAGTGCAAGGGAGGGAGCACAAACACCATGACCCATATGTGTACGGTCAGAGAAAGACTTTGGAGATTCAGTTTTTACATCTACCTCTGCTTCCTTGGCTCAGCTCGGGGTCAGCAGATTGTGGCACCAGCATTTTATACTCTTCCTCAAACCATCACACTGGACCCAGTAATTTTTAATTCAAACTGACAACTTAAGTTTTAATAAATATACATATGTCATCGAAACACAATACAAAAACAGATAGTTAAAGCATTCCTGAATAAAGAACTGCTAGAGGTCTCACCATTCTTGATTTCAAGTTGTACTACAGAGCTACAGTAATAAAATCAGGCTGGTATTGGCACAAAACAGAAACAAATATCAATGAAATCAACTTTAAGATACAGACAAAAATAAACATACCTATAGACAGCTGTTGATTTTTTTTCATTTAATAAAGAAGCCAGAAATACATACTGGGAAATTTACAGCACCTTCAACAAATGGTGCTGGACAAACTGAATTTCTTCATGTAGAAGATGTAAATAATTTTATGTTTAGCATCCTTCACAAAGCTCAGCTCCAAATGGATCAAAGACCTCAAAATTAAATCAGATAACCTTGAACTCACTGGCGCAGGAAAAGACTCTCTAAACAGAACACTGCTAGAACAGGCACTAAACTCAACAACTGATATATGGAATCTCATGTAACTGAAAAGCTTCAGTATATGTAAGGACAATGTTATTTGTAGGCCAACCTGCAGAATGAAAAAAGATTTTTACAAACTATACATCTGATAGAAGGATATATCCAAATACATTAAGAACTCTGAAAATACGTCTTGAAAACAACACAACTTTTAAAATGGGGTACAGATATAACAAGAGAATTCTGAAAAGGGGTTCAAATTCCTGAGAAACACTAGAAGAAATGTTCAACATCCTTAGCCATCAGGAAAATGCAAAACAAAACATCTTATATCCTTCAGAATACTCAAGACCAATGAAATAAATGACAGTTCATAAAGAAATGTGGTATATTTACACAGTGGAATAACACCCAGCTCTTAAATTAAATTTACAGGTAAATGGATAGAAATAAAAAAATTATCCTGAGTCAGGTAACCCAGAGAGACAAATATGGTATGTATTTGCTTATGTGTGGATATTAGCTCTTAAGTCAATGAAAACTAGACTACAATCTTTAGAACCACAGAAGTTACTTATAGAGTAAGGGATGAGAAGGTACACAGATAGCTCTTACTAGAAAAGGGAAATAAAATAGGTTGTTGTGAATGGATTGGGAAGGGTTAAACAGAATGGACAAGTGGAGAGGGGTTGGAAAGAAGGAGAAGAGGAAGGGAATAAAATGAAATGCAGCTAAAATTAAGGGTCATTTGAGGGTAGTATGAAAACTTAATACAGTAGAAGTTTCCTAAGATATATACATATATGAAGGCAAAGTAAATGATATCACCAAATAATGAGGGAGACAGAGCCCCAGTTGGCCATTTCTTGTTACCAAAGGAAGCTTCAAGAACCAGGACTGTATACATCTAATTGAGATGTTGGCCCATGGGAACCCCTTAACAACCCAGGCTGTTGCCAAACTACAGATTATTCTCCAAAAACTGATGGCAACAGCCCACTGGTGAAGACAACACCTACACAACTCATTGAATGTGGGGAAGTTGAGCTGGAGCCTACATAAGCCTTCACCCATGTGTGCTATGCTATGGTAAAGGAAGGAACTTTGCATGCCACTAAAGGAAAAACATGAACAACAACTCAGCCACAGTCCTTTATTTACAATGGTGTCCTGGCTGTAAGCTGTGCTGGTGCAATGGTGGCACAAACTGGTGGGTGTAACCAACCAGTATCTGATTTGACTTAAAGTTGACTTTGAAAGATAGAACCCTTATGCAACACCACTGTTTGAACAAGAACCTGAGACTAGGTAGCCCAGGGACCATTGGTAAAGTCCAGTACTATTGTTCCACTCAAAGATAGCCCAGGGACCATTGGTAAAGTCCAGTACTATTGTTCCACTCAAAGAATGTTCACAATAAAATGATTCCTAACAACATTCCACTATACTCATAGGCCAGTGCCTTGCTTAGACATCATCAAAGAAAATTTTCTTGCAGCAGATGGGAACAAATAATGTCAAACACAGTGAGATATTATTAGGAGAATAACAGAATAGTTTTAGTACACACACACATATTGAATCCTTATGATTTTAGTTTTTTAAATATAGACCTTCACAGTCTCTTATTTCTAAGATAACCTTTTTAAAACAATATTTTTCTCAACATTATCAGAAGTTTGACTTTTTCATTGTTTTTCTCAAGTAATACATGCTTTAAAAGTATTAGCAATTAAATTTCGTTGAATCATTTATTATTATTATTATTATTGCATTGGCTAAAGAATCTATAGCTATTGTTTTAAATCAAATTCAGCAGATGTGGTTATATGCTCGAGTAACTATTGAGTCTATAGGATTTCAAAGCTGACTTGTATAAATTTAATAACACAAAAAATCACTTAATTTGTTAATATTATGTCTAAATTTAAAAATTGAAATTAATTCCATGAACATTAAACTACATGTTACTGATAAGTAAACTCTAACACTGTTTTAGTAGTATCCGTAAAAGATAGTGTGTTTTTAAACAAAGATGCTACAGACATAATTTCAGTTTCTTTTTATTGGATCTTAAAATGCTCTTAGCATACTCACTGAAACCCGCATGTTTTCAGAACATTCTGAATGCTACATGTCTGTTAAGTGTGACATTTACTTAATAATAAAAATGTGGTATTTCTGTCCCCTTTTAAATTACAGCTGTTAAGAACTGCCATCACACCTGTGTCTATCAGTGTTTTGTGTTTTTTTTTATTGCAACTAGATGCTGTAGTTCTCTGTGCTCATTTCATCTGACCTTTGTAGATGAAGTTAAAACTGCTTTACATACTTTATAAGATGAAAACTGAGATAAGTTAATTTTCCCAGACTACAGAACAATTAATGATAGAATAAAGATTCCAAGAGATCTATGACATCAATTATAAAATTCTAATAAGCATGTTATATTAACAGTATAATGCTTCTTGTGTTCTATTTTTTCTTTGGTAGTATTCAGACTAAATTCATTTGTTGTTGCCTTTTCACCATTGGCGGTAAGACACAATAAGAACATAGAGTTGCAAATGCAAAATACTACCTGAATGTTGTGATCTCATTCAAGTAGTACATACCTTTTATACCAACTCATCTTTGGTTAATAGTCACTTATTGGATGATAAGTAGTTGCTGAGGATACCAGGATATAAAGAGCATAATGAGATATTACCAATCTATTTTTCAGTCTTACAATGTTACATGGTGAAAATAGTTGTCAAACCAAGGACCTCTTCACAAGAAGAGGCAATGCATTTTTGTGACCTGTTTTATTTTTATGACTTTGATTGCAAATTACAAAATTCTGATGTTTAAAACAATTATTTTATGTCTTGAATTTTGGATAAATTGGGTTATAATTATTTAATCAGCTCTTTCAATTTATTGAAATTTATTGTATAATAGTGCAATTTATATTTATATTTTATTTTTATATTTATATTGAACTATTATATACTTTGTCATTTAAACTTAAATATCTTGATTATATTCCTCTATGATTTTGTCTGTAAGTCACAGAAACGCTATGAGAGGTAACAAGACTTACACTTTAGCATGAAATTTAAAACTTACTAATTAAACTATAAATTTAGATTAGTAACATTGTCATAATTACACTTAGGTAAAATAAATAATCTTATATTTAATATAAATTGTCATTGATTCCCGGCAAAAAAGCTTTTTACTAATTTAAAAGATCATCCATAATTAGTTACAATTAACTCAAAGTTTATATTGAAAGAGTAGAAAAATTAAGCCTTTACAAGTTGCTCAGATTAATTTCCATAGTGAGTTGAAGTCTCTATTACCTTAAACACTTACAGGAGAATTGTTGGCATGTAGTTACTGTCATATCTCCAATATACAGGAATATTACATTTGAAAGGGCTGTGTTTAGAAATATGGATCCTGTAATTTATTGTTTATTGGACACATACTTTCTCACATGGATTTTATATCTTTTTTTTCTAGAACTTGAGTGAGATCACAAAGAAAAATGAAGAACCATACAAGACAGATAGAGTTTACCCTTCTTGGACTAACAAATAATTCTCAGTTACAGATTGTAATTTTTTTGTGTCTTTTGCTAAATTACTTGCTGAGTATGCTAGGAAATTTAACTATCATTGCTCTCACACTGTTAGATCCCCACCTCAAGACACCAATGTATTTTTTCCTCCGTAATTTTTCTTTATTGGAAGTTTTGTTCACAACTACCTGCATTCCCAGATTCTTAATCACCATTGTAACCAAGGAAAAGACAATTTCCTACAATGATTGTATATGTCAATTGTTCTTTTACATATTCTTGGGGGCCACAGAGTTTTTCCTCTTGGCTACCATGTCCTACGACCGCTATATTGCCATCTGCAAGCCTTTGCACTATACATCCATCATGAGCAGCAAAGTTTGCCATCAGTTTGTCCTGGGTTCTTGGATAACTGGATTCTTAGTGATTTTCCCACCACTGATTATTGGCCTTGACTTGGATTTTTGTGCATCAAATGTCATTGACCATTTCCTTTGCGATGTTTCTCCCATCCTACAACTTTCTTGCTCAGACACACATGCTCTAGAACTAACTTCCTTCGTCTTAGCTCTCATGACACTCATTGTCACGTTAGCAGTAGTAATCCTTTCTTATGCTCACATTGTCAAGACGATTATCAAATTCCCTTCAGCTCAGCAAAAGAAAAAGGCTTTTTCCACTTGTTCTTCTCACATGCTTGTGGTTTCCCTCACTTATGGAAGTTGCATATTTATCTACATAAAGCCATCAGCAAATGAAAGAGTTGCTTTGAGCAAAGGAATAGCTGTACTCAACACTTCAGTTTCCCCTTTATTAAACCCATTCATTTATACTCTGAGGAATAAGCAAGTTAAACAAGCCTTTGCAGCAGGACTTAGAAGAATATTTTCTGCTTCACAAAGGTAATAGTGTTTAAGTAAATGATTAACCTAAAGCATAAAAGGAACTTGAAGCAGAAAACAAATTTCAGTTTTTATTTTAACAATGAATACCTAGAATGTAATTATTTGTACAATTTTAACTTGTCCAAGGTTAGAAATTAATCCGTCATGTTCCTTTTTACTTTCTCTTTTATTCATTATGAAAGTCTTTTTATGCTAATAATATAAAATCCAAAATTGTTTTGATTTATAAGCATATATTAATTCAGTAAACACAAATAATTAAATGACTGTTACTTGAAGAAATAGACTTTATCTCACTTAACAATTTTATCCTTTAAAAGCCTTTGATGATTGTAATTTTGTAATTATTCTACATGCTAAAAGTGATCTAAGAAAGCCTATTCCTTAAAAATAATTTTATGGGTTAGTTTATGAAGTGACACTTTTAAACAAAAAGTACTATTTCCTGTTAACTGAATCATGTAGTTCAATTATTTGGTATTTTATTATTTGTATTAGATAAAGTTTAAAGTTGCATAGAAAATAAACTATTATTTAATAGATAGATAATTGACTCACAGGGTCTTTTTTAGGGTTGGTATCATTGCTGAAAGCAGTCCTTTGGCAGTGAAGACTGATGCTAACCTGGTTTACAATGAATCTCACAATCACGAAGATCAACAATCTCAGTGTATGTTCAGGCTCCTGATACAGCTGGTCATGATTTAGACTGGTATAGATGCTTGCCACACCTTGTCTCAGTGTGGTGTGGGCAGCTCTAGAGTATAAGGTTTTCCTCACTGACATAAAAATTGCTGTGCTGTCCAAGGCTAGAGGAGATGCTGCATAGTCTCCTGGCCGCCAAGGCTAATGCTATGCTGGACTGTACCACAACAGCCTTGCAATCACTAGAAGAGAAATAGTGCTCTAGTTCAATGAGGGATGGCGATCGTGATGGTCTAAGTCCAAATAAATCTGTCCCTATGAGCTTCAGGGTTCAACCAGTTAGAGAACTCTGACCTAGGAATGAAAGCCTTTGGGTTTTCTTTGGAGAAGGGCAATGAGGGGGGGGGGTCTGGTTCTGAACTGCAACACACAGTCTTCAGGAACTTTCATTCCTTGCTCCCTGGCAAGCGGTGTCTTACTTTTCTCTCTGCTGTCTGAGGTTGGTGGAAGGACAATGGAAGAATTCAGCAATGGTGACTGAGTCTGTGGATTCAGGCCTGGCGGCATTATTGTATTCACCCTGATGCTGGGTTTCATTGTGTCAGTGCTGTTACTGGGTCTCAAATATGACACCTAGACTTACTCCCTTCTCTTCCATAAAGAACATTTCTTCCCATGATGCTTAGACGTGGAACAGTAAGTTAGACATAGCAAGTTGGCTCAATGATGCTTTCAATGCATCTTATTGTTGTTGTAAGTCAAGGAACTTATTCTCAGTGTGGCTTCCATATCTCTTCTGAAGGAAGTTGAATGTGTGATGATATGTACAAATTGGTGTGCCTGTGGGAGACATTCCTGGAGGATCTTACTCACCTTAGTGATTTATGTCTTTATTTATTTTGGATCCAAGTATTAATTGCTGTTATAAAGAAACTTGTTTCTGAAGATGGACCGTTTGGCCGTAAAACTTGCTTACTTATTTGTTCATTATGGAAACATTTTTGCAGACTCAGGTTTATCATCATTGCTACCAATAACTTTCAATCTAAGGAAAATGTTCATAGAACTGGGGACATGAACAGCAATCAACACATTTCCCAGTAGCTGGAAGCAGTGGCCAGGAATCAGTAGTCTTTATTGCGTTCTTCTTTTGTGGAAATTATTTATTCAGATCTCTAACTCTCATTCTAATTATTCCTCCAAGCATACTATTTTTCTAATTTCTATTATCTAACTCTTCTGATTTGCATTGTTTAAATGTTATTATTGGATTCATCAATGTTCTTATCGCCAAATACCTTTGTATTGAATGGAAACTCTCTGAAGAAAACAAACGAAATAAATAATTTTCATGCTACTTATAGTAGTTAAGGATCTGACACAAACAGCTGAGTCAAATGAAAACTAGAATAACCAAGGAAATACGGATCAGGAAAGGAAGTGCTCTAATCTCCAAGTGCTTGGATAAGAACACTGTAGCTACATGGCCTCATTCGTGCTCACTAAAGAAGTGAGAAAATAGTAGAAGGCCAGAAGCAGCTAGAAAAATGACTTTTTGCCCCATAAGATGTTGCCACACTCTGTATGAGATGTTTCGATTTACTGTTAAGAAAGACCCACAGACCAGCTTTAAGCGAACCTCCAGGAATCCTGCAGAAGATGAAGAGGAAATACTGTAGGAGACATAGGGGTCAAGGGCACCACACCACAACAAAACCCACAGAATCAACTAATCTGGGTTCATAAGGGCTCACAGAGAATGAATCAACAATCAAGCAATGTAGATAAATAGGAAGACATCAGAAAAGCTTCTGCATAGAGAAGTGATCAGGAGAAATAAAGGCAGCTTGTGGCATGTAAACAAATTTTTATAAACCATATTCTTAGTGAGATGTGAACATAAAAATATATAAGGAGTACCTTTCAACTCAACATTTGTAGAACTTGAGCAAAGGTTTGAATGCCTATTTTTCCCAAGTAATGTGGAACTAAGGGCAGTGGAGTACACCTGTAATCCTAGCATTTAGGTCTGAGACAGGCAGCAAATGCTTGTGACACATAGCTAGAAAAGACTTTATCAAGAAAAAGCAAAAAGCACTGAGATTTGGGTGACTGTCATTTCCCACCCAAAATAGCTAAAGTTGTCAAGTATCAGAAGAGAAACCAAAGTGTATCTGCCACTGGAAATATTAAAATGTTGCAGATTTTGCAAAGAATGTCCTGAGTGTTCCCCAGCTAACTAAGGTTGAAAAGGTGAACCGAGCAAGTAAGTGAATTTGACACCAAGCCTGACAATCTTGTCCCACGTGGTGGAAGGGAGAACTGAATCTTACAAGTTGTCCTCAGACTTCTAAACCTGTTCTGTGCCAACACTAACACACACACACACACACACACACACACACACACACACACACAACTCAAACATACACACTAATAAATTAGTAGTAAATGTGCACAAAAGCCATTTTAAAAATAGAGCTATCAATGATGTAATTATAACATCGCTGGATGTGTATTCAAAATTCATACCAGAACCCTCAAGACACACTGTATGTACATTACATCATCCTTCACAAGATTCAAGATGTGTAAAAACATTAATGTCCTTTGAGAGGTTGTGAATAAATAAAATGTATCACATATATTAGATATTATTGGATATTATTCCGTATAAAACTATAGGAAAATATTTCCATATGGCACAGCATAGATGGACTTGGAAGACACCATACAAAATCAAGGAGGCCAGCTCTGAAATGACACTGCACTTCTCCAAATATGTAATAATGAAAATATTCAAACCCAGAGAGAATGATGGTCATTGTGTATGGATGGAGAGTTGGTGGATTGTGAATCTGCTATTTAAATATTCAATCATGACAGATGAATAACTTTTAGACAGATATATTGTACAACACTTCCCGTATAGTTGACCTCATTATGTTGCACATTTAATTTTGTGAGTAGAGTAGATTTATTGCTGAGCATATAAGCCAGTTTTTTTTAAAAAAACTAATAACAAAACTAAATGGAGAAAAGAAACTTTGTATCAGAAGTTTAGTGCCTTGACTGTGCAATTGCTTGCAAGGATATGTCCATGCCACAAATCATATAAAAGTATGAATATGTCTTAATTACGTGGATTTTCTTATGTATCAGTTCTAGAGAGGATTAGTCCAGAGACACAGGGTGGTCCCTCTTTTAAGAAATATATTTTATAAAAATATTTTATTGTCCATTTATTAGGGTAACAACTGTAATTGTAAAAATTTGAAAAACAGGACATTTTTAAAATATATTTAAATGAAGTAGAATCACATTACCTTCACTTCTCTCTTTCCTCCCTACGAGAATAATAATCAGTTTAATTATTCTTAAAGCTGAACTTCATTTTTTGTTTTTAAGCCACTATAAGTAACAATTAGAAACACAACAAATATAAAAATAATCTACAAATAATTACCTGAAAATAATACATATTTTTCTGATGGTTCACTATCATTACCATAAATAGAATTCCATTTTGAAACATTAAGTTGCAAATTAAGTTTTATGTTTGGTACAAAAATAAATATCTCCATTTTCTTTTTAGCATTTTATTTTGTTTTTATTTTCGCTTTTTTCTATTTTGAGAACTTCATACTTTCAATAAACGACTTATAAATAGATAATTCTCGTATCATATCATTAAATTTCCTCTATGTCTCATTTAAGAAATGATAACAACAAGTATAAAAATAAAATATATTTATTATATTATCTAACACCACCAAAGTAAAAGGTCAGGTATGTGGATATACACACACACACACACACACACACACACACACACACACACACAAACATAGTCACATAAACATACATGCAAGAATATTTGTGTATATATTTGCTTAACACATACATGAATTAACAAAGTTACCCTGTCTTAATCTTTCCAAAATTATGTACGATGTATTGATATATATATTACTTGAAATACATAAGCTATAATTCAAAATTACTTCATTTATAATTATCATATAACATTAGAAACCATCCCATAATGTTCTTGCTCATAAATTGATTAAGTGAACTGTAAGCTGAATATAGAAAATGCATTAAGGGTAGCATTTCTGAGATGAACTAAAACAAAGATATGTTCATTAGTTTTATGGTTGAAATTGTCCCATGTTTCTATATCAGATAAGTGTTTTTGAGGCAAGTACCTTTCTCACAAGATCCTTAAATGCTTGTTTCACCTGCTGGTTCCTTAAAGTGTAGATAAAAGGATTCAGCATGGGGGCAACAGAGGTGTTGAGCATCGCCACCCCCTTTGTCAAGGTAACTCCAGCCTTGGCAGATGTTTTCACATACATGAAGATGCAGCTTCCATAGGATATGGAGACAACAATTATGTGTGAGGAGCAGGTTGAGAAGGCCTTTTTCCTTTGCTGGGTTGAGGGAAATTTCAGAATAGTTCTGAGGATATAGATGTAAGAGAGAGTTATCAGCATAAGCGTAGTCATAAGCGTGATCAAAGCTAATATAAAGCTCATGAGTTCTAGGGTACTTGTGTCTGTGCAGGAGATTTGGAGCAAAGGTGCGGAGTCACATGTGAAGTGGTCAATAATGTTGGAGTCACAGAAATCTAGTTCCAAGCCCATGGCCAGTGGTGGAAAAATTACCAAGAAACCAGCCAGCCAGGAGCCGATGATGAGCTGATGACAGATCTTGTTACTCATAATGGTTGTATAGTGGAGGGGCTTGCAGATAGCCACATAGCGATCATAGGACATGGATGCCAGAAGGAAAAACTCTGTTGAACCAAGGAAAATAAAGAAAAATAGTTGTGCAGCACAAGCATTATAGGAGATTGATTTGTCTCCAGTTAGGATGCTGACCAAAAACCTAGGGTTACAGGCAGAAGTAAATGAAATTTCCAAGAAGGAGAAATTCCTGAGGAAGAAATACATGGGGGTCTTCAGGTGGGAATCCAGCAGCGTGAGTGTGATAATGGTTAAATTTCCAATAATGCTGAGCGCATACGTGAGAAACAGAAAAAAGAAAATCACAACCTGAAGGTCAGGATCATCTGTCAGACCCAGGAGGATGAAGTACGTCACTGATGTTCTGTTCCTCATCCCTGACGGTTTGTCTACAATAAATCTGCTCAAATCAACATAGAAAACAAGGAAATAAGAACCTGAGCCAGGAGACAAGCATAGTGTTCTCTTTCTCTCTTTCTCTGTGTGTAACAGTGTCTAAACTTTGATCATATCTTTGAAGACCCATTTTCTATGTTTAAAGCCAGTCTATTCTATGTTTTTACTCTGCCAACATCCATTACTTTTACTATTTTATACAATATACTAATTTTATTATTGCATCATATGCTTATTGACCATTGTGGAAATCAGTGATCAGCTTACTCAATTACCTACAGAAATAGTATAGACGTCAAACCAAAAAAGTAAATAATGTAACTTCTATTAATATTTTTAACCTATTTCCTCAACAAAATAAAAAAATCAACAAATGTCATTATATTTATGCATTTTGAACAATTAAATAATATTCCTCTTTTTAAAAAAAATCCACACCACAAATTTTGTCTCTTTGTATTATTGGAGGCCTTAAATTTTCAATCTTCATTCTTGATCTTAGAAATATTGAGACTCTTCTCATTAAATTCAATTAATGTAGCAGTTTCAGTTGAATTGCTAAAAATATTTTTTGCAAATTTCTTAAGCATCTAACAGCAAGAACAGAATGTATTTTTATGTCATGTACTAATAATTCATATATAAAACACTGAAATATGCAGACATTTTAATATGCTGTTTAGAATTATCTAAAGCAACTATATCAGTGACAAGAACTTGACTTGTTCAGTCTAAATAATTATTCAATGCTCAAAAGACCCACAAGTCAAGGTATTAAAAATCCAATTGACCTAGGAAGGAATATGCTACATTCTCCACACTTAATGGCTAAAGTGTTTTATTTAAAATATATTTAAGTTGTAAAATTTTAAAGTTAACTAATATTTATATATTAGTTATGTATACATACGAAACAGCTAAAAATATAATTGCATGAGAAGACAGTAAATAAAGTTGAAACATTGTACATAAATACTTGAAAATATCAACTTAAAGTATCAATAGTTAAGGTGAAATAGCAAACACAGAGTAATGTGCTTAGTTCCCTTAAACCAAAATCTGTAGATGGTTCTGTAGCACAAAGAGAAATCACTGTTTATGGTTCTCCTCCCACAAAGCTGTCTCCTCACAGAATGCCTGATGTTTAACTCTCAAAATAGGCAGGGAAACATCTTTTTCATGTGCTTTCTAATATCATCCAACATATAGGATACTGACATATTCCTTACAATATCTTAGCAACACATCTCCAGATGGGAGTTTTATTGCTATAAAATTATTCAGATCATTCCAATATTTCCCACAGGGATATTGCCAATGTTTCTCCATGAAAAAAATTAACATCACTTATACTATGTTTGCAACACATTACTTCAAAAGTATTCGACAAAATGTGGAAATGCATAATGACTTCTGGGATCCATGATAATAGGGCACTGATATATGTAAGTAGAAGATTATTTCCAGCAATCATATTTAATTGGTTGATTGTGTCCCAGGAGACTGCAGAAGTTACCTGCAAGGAGTTAGCTAGGCATTTGTGGAAAGGCTAAGATGTAACAACAAAAAATAGTTATCATCTTACAGTAATCTTCATAGGACAGTGTTCAGATGAGGCTTCATTCCACTCAGATACTCCATATTATATTAAGCTTGAGTGGAATAGTTTAGGCTGTGCCTTTCCCCGAAAGACTTCATTTCATAAGCACCATTTTAACTCCATTCTGAGGGTGGAGGATGATTGTGGCATAGTTACACAAAACATGTGCTATCCTCAACACGAGGAGAAATAAATTTAAAACACGAAAGTAAAACTATAGTAGAATTCTACTGAGAAAGCACAGCCTTCAGCCTGCTGTGCAGCAAGGATTAAACCTATCTTCCTACCTGTCAGGGAGCAGTCTCAACAAAAACACCTCTTATCAGGGTAGGAGCATGATGACTTGGAAATAGTAGTATAGAATATGAAGACGTGTGTGAAAATAATAAAACAGAAACCACAGAACAGTACCGGGAGGGCATTCCAGTGAATACGGAAATCGTCCGTGTTTAATTTTCCATACACTTTTATACCCCAGTATGAAAGGCAGCAAAAGACTGCCTTAATATGATGCAAAAGGCAACTCAACAGTTAATTGCTTTAGCACTTTGAGGCATCAAGTCACTGGCATTCTGCTGTTTGGGCGGTGAAGCCACACTAGACAAAGTATCCTCAAGAGAGCTACTCCCCAAGAAACCTCATAATACAGAGGAAGGAACAAAAGTACGTTTGCAAATTCTGACCAACTGTACGGATAAAAACAGGTTCACACTTTTGGGCCTCCACACCTACCCCCATCAACCCAGGGGCAGGATCACAGGCAGGACCACCATGCATTCATTGTTCAATGTATCTTTCCACAGTTTGCCATAGTAACTTTTACATATGTATTAACTGGAAGTGAGGGTGTTCTATTTTTAATTGAGATTTTGTGTTAAGTAATATATTTTGAGATCCTTTAAGTATTTTTCTGATCTGACATTATTAAAGGAGAGTATGATACATTCTATCACCAAGTCGCTCCCCACCAATCAAATATCGTTGTGTTTCTTATCTTGAACTACTTTCCTTTTTATATTATTAAGTCAAGATAATGGAGTGTGTTTTAGATAAGCACCTCTGTGTATTTTATGGAGACTGCAGAATATTGCTATGTGAATCATTTTTGCAACCATTTACACATAAGTGAATGGATTATGTATCTAATGTTTAAAATCAAACATTAAAACCCTATAAATAACCTGAGAAGTACTAAGAAGTCTATTAGAACATTTTATTTCATAGTTAAAACACATACTCAGATTATCAGTTACAATATGATTATT
>NW_004949256.1:122164-128551 GCF_000317375.1 Microtus ochrogaster | reverse complement strand
AAAATGAGGTGTTCATAGGTTTGTGGGTTAAAATCCGGGTTTTCTATATGTTTCCATTGGTTGACTTCTCTGTTTTTATGCCTAAAAATCATTTTCTATACTTTTGTATATTACTATCATTGATATGGTCCTATGTAATAAACACGAAATTTTATTATGCAGTTTTTGTATTTTCTCTTTGTGTGTATAAGTGTGAGTGTGCTCCTCTGTGCATACTCTCAGAATTTGGAGGAACAAGCACAAACTCTAGGAGTCAGCTCTCTACTCTGCCATAAGACTTCTGAGAACTGAACTCAAATCATCAAGCTTAGTAGAAAGTTTCTTTACACGCTGAGTCATCACTCCCCTATTATGTTGTAGTAAAGGCATTTTTGTGTGTGTGCTCAGTGCCTCTTTCTGAACCCAGAGCTCACTGACTTAACTCAGGTATGATTACTGGTCAGTGGGTCCCAGCGATTTTGAAAATTTGAAAGGCAAATAATGCATGTTTGAACTGTTCTTTTAGGTACCAGCAGCTGGACTCTTGGGTATTTACTCTTTTGTTAAATGAATTTCTATGAACCTTGAGTTACCGATCAGTGACTTCTTTTAACTACTTCTTTCTGATCTCTCATTCATTTGATGCTGAAATTGTATGTAAAAACATAATTGGCACTAGATTATTCCTGCCAAGTTTGCTGGTGAGCTTTATTTCAAGAGGCGATCTCCAGACTTGATGTACCATCCTCTTATAATCTCTTTATTTACCATGGATACATAGATAAGACCAGAGTATGTTCCTAGCACCCATGCCATGCAGCTTACAGCTGCCTGTGACTCCAGTTCTGATGCCTCTGAACACCCCAGGCACTTGCATACATGTGCATACACTCACATACAGACACATAATAAAACAGATCTTTAAGAGGTGTCCCATTTGAATCAGTGATTCAAAGCTATTTTTCCTAATGTACATTCTGACTATCTCATTCTATAGAAAAGATATTTGTAATATAGAAACTGAGCCATTTTATTTTATGTTTTCTTTTCTACTTTGGGACTATCAGATGATACGTATTTTTCATATAATTTACTTTTCCCCAACTCAAACCATCCCTCTTCCTACCCACCCAATTCCATCTTCTTTTTCTCTCTTGAAAACAAAACAAAACCACACACAGTAAGCAGAAAAACAGAGTACAAATTCTGTTGGCAACAAATGCCCAGAAGAGTAAGTGCCATTCTATTGAAGAAAATTGATTTCCCCTCTCTGTGGTGATGTGAAAGAAAATAGTCCACAAAGGGACTTCAAGTCTTTGGGGATGTGGTAGTCTGAAAGAAAATGACCCCCTCAAAGGAAGTGGCACTATTAGGAGGTGGCTGTGTTGGAAGAGGTGTGGCTTTGTTGGAAGATGTTTGGCCATGTTGAAGAAGAGTGTCACTAGGGGGTAGACTTTGAAGTCTCCTTTGTTTAAGCTATACTCAGTGTGGTAGAAATTTCACTTCCTGTTGCCTGTGGATCAAGATGTAGAATTCTCAGCTCCTTCTCCAGCACCATGTCTGCCTACATGGTGCCATGTCCCACAATGATAATAATGGACTATACCTCTGAAACTGTACGCCAATTAAAATGTTTTTCTTTATAAAAGTGTCCATGGTCATAAAGTCTCTTCATATAGAAACCCTAACAAAGACACTATTCCAGTAGCTACTAATTGTGAATAAAATTCTTACCTAGGTATGACACTTTGTGCCACTTACCCTACTCAAGGCTAAGACTGTGTCTGGCTTGAGTTTATGGAAATGGGTGTTGTACATGCTGCCATAGCCTCTGTGCTTCTGCCCTGCTATATCTGTAAAATGTTCTTTCCTTGAAAAACCTTCATAAAATCTATTAAAATAACAGTTTTTAAAGCTTTGTAATTATGTTGCTGTGAAAGTTTTTAGGATCACTCAATTCCAAAAATTGTTTGAATGTGCCTTATAGATCTTACTGTTGCATTTTTTGTTCTTTTAGATTTATTTATGAGTGTTTTATCTGCCCTAATTCTGCGAATGCAGTTCTCATATGGGACAGAAGAGGACATTGGATACTCTAGAACTAGAGATAAAGAAGGTTTTTAGTCCCTACCACCACCACCACCGCGGGTGCTGGGAATCAAATGTGAGTCCTCTGGAAGACAACAATGGCTCTCCTGACCACTGAGCCATTTCTCTAGCCCCTTTTGTTGGGGGACAATTCTGTATTCTGTCAATTACATTTTAAATAAATGCTTATTGGCCAGTAGCCAGGCAGGAAGTATAGGCAGGGGTGGGACAACCAGACAGGAGATAGAGGAGAGGCAATGAGAACAGGAGTATTTTGGGAAGAAGGAAGCGTCCTCCACAGTCCTGTCCAGACACTGAAGAAGCAGGATATGACCTGCCCTGATGAAAAAGCTACTGAGCCATGTGGTTAATATATACTAGAATAATGAGTTAATGTAAGTTACAAGAGTTAATAAGAATCCTGAGCTAATGGGCCAATCAGTTTCTAACTTATGTAGATCTCTGTGTGATTTTCTTTGGGGCTTGCCAGCTGTGGGAACTGGGCAGGACAGAAACCCAACAGGCAGGCCCTCATATTACACCTTTTAAAGATAATAGCAAAACCCATTTTACAGGTATATATCATAGTCTCTGAGTGATTGACATGTTTGAAACAGATGACTATGATGTTATAACAATGCAACACAGGCCTTAAAAAACTACTGTTTCTGCCCGAATTTCTAAATTGAGACCAGATCCCTCCCAGGAAAAAAGTCTCAGGACTCTGATAACTTATTTCACAAGTAATCTTTGTTACTATGACCTTTCTTATAAGAAAGGAATGATTCAAGCCATGGTGGAACACACCTTTAATACCAGCACTTCGGAAGCAGAGACAGGCAGATCTCAGTGAGTTCAAAGCCAGCCAGGTCTACAGAGTTAATTTCAAGACAAGCTTCAAAACTACAGAGAAATCCTGTCTTGGAAAACTGAATAAAATAAGAAAGAAAGAAAGAAAGAAAGAAAGAAAGAAAGAAAGAAAGAGGGAGGGAGAGAGAAAGAAGAAAGAAAGAAAGAAAGAAAGAAAGAAAGAAAGAGGAGAGAAACTAAAACCCTTTTCTCTCTCTCCCTAGTTCTGACCTGGACTAACTGTTTTCTCTAATGAGTGTTAGAGAAGTCCAGTGTTTGGGTAAATTGAAGGACATGAGCCTGAGATTCTGGATATGGGTACAGGAGACTTAGGAGAAAGGGCCTGAACTATCGTCATGGCTGTAATATTGAAAATTCCAGGCAACTGTGGTGGATACAGCACATGTCATTATAAGAGCCGTATCTGCTTCATGGATGTACATCAGTGGTAAAGGAAAGAACTTTGAGACTCATTTGAAAGATATACTATGAATATTTTTTTGAGATTCAAATTTATTTGGAAAATTCCTGAGAAATTCTTGCCAATTTGGGTTTTTTGTTGCTGTTTTTGTTTTTCTTTTTAACTCCAACTTCCAAAGAAGTTTGAGAGAGAGGTTGGCAGGATGTACCAATACTGTTGCCACCCACTGGACTCTGTTCCCCAAAAGACCTACTCAGCCCCCCACCCCATCTACCCCATCATCCTGCCCTTGGCAAACTCTCCTCACAACATCAGTAGCCCCTGTAGGCTCAAACACCACCTACACCACTTGGAAGAACAGATGTGTAAACACTAGTGTAAAAATACATCCAAAAACATAAAGGGCAGTATGTCACAAACATAATCAAGTGGTCCTGAAAAACAAGCAATACCTGAACATCCCAAAGCACATAAAGCAAAAGAAAATGAACTTAAAAACAACTTTATGAATATGATAGAGGCTCCTAAAGATGAGATGGAAAGTTCCCTTAAAGAAATTGAGGAAAAGACAAACAAAAAAAATAAAAGAAATCAATAAGTCCCTTAAGGAAAACCAAGAATACCAAGGGGAAAAAAGGTGAAAGAAACAGCTCAAGACCTGAAAACTGAAAGAGATGCAATAAAGAAAGCACAAACCAAGGGAATTCAGCAAATGGAAAATCTGGTTAAGCAAACAGAAACTACAGGTACAAGCATTTCCAGCAGAATACAAGAGATTGAAGAGAGAATCTCAGGTGTTGAAGGTACAATAAAGGAAATAGATTCATCAGTCAAAGAAAATGTTATATCTAAAACATACTTAACATAAAGCATCCAGGAAATCCATAACACCCTGAAAAGATCAAACCTAAGAATAGCAAGGATAGAAGAAGAAGAGTTCCAGCTAAAAGGCACAGAGAATATAGTCAACAAAATCATAGAAGAAAATTTTCCCAACCTAAAGAAGGTCATGCCTCTAAAAGTATAAGAAGGTTACAAAACATCAAATAGACTGAATGAGAGAAAAAAAAGACCCCTTGCCATATAATAATTAAACAACTAAATATACAGAATAAAGAAAGAATATTAATGCTGCGCCAGCACGGCAACTGTCATTCTTCTGAGCAAGGGACGTCGGGATTAACAGGCAACAAAACTTCAGGTTCTGCAGAGAAGCCTTTATTCCACTTTCTCACACAGTATATATAGCCTTCAGCAGGGGAGGCTGAGCCAGCAAAAGGAAAAAGCTCATCACTGCAACTCAATGGCTTAGGGGTAAACATCCTTAGAAACATTGCTGAGAAAAACAGATTGTTCCTGTTTTTGTTCCTGTTTTCAACCAACCGCAAGAGTGCTAAACAGATCAAGTGGGGGTACAAAGGCCTGTCTTCTAGGGACCCAACAATCCCCCCTTTTTTAAAAAGCATGACAGCCCCTGTCTTAGAACTCCCCTGATAGAGACTCTTACCCATATACATATTAAGACAGGTCTTAATCCCTGTCTTAGGCGAGCTCTCTATACCAGGACAGTTGCCCATCATAAGGATCCCTCATGACTTCTGCAGCATCTGCAGCCAGACTTGGGGCACTTCCTGATTACCAGAAGACAGTCTGAGCAACACTCATTGAGTGACAGTGTGCTGTATGTGGGATTGCCGCATAAAGCGGCAGAGAATCCGAAAACAGATAACCCCATTAGCAATATCAGTACAAGTGAGCATTCCAGACAATTGCTGGACCCAGCCCCCAGGCTGGACCATGACATTTTACTGACTGGATCCAGACACAGCAGGGATCCATGTACTATTAATACTAACAATATGATGAGCTGTCTGCAGGTTGAAATTCAAAAAGGAAGAATTCTAAGGGCCTGCAGATTTTTTCCCAGCCCCTGACCTGTTCTCCATCCCAGTTGCTTCATAATTTGGGACGCTGGTGGTGGTGGTGTGGGCTGAGTGGTCAAGACAGCTCCCATCTCACTCAGGAATCTTTTCCCCAAAGATTAACAGGAAGTCCTGGGAGGACATATGGCTGAAAGTGACCCTCATGGCTTTCATTGTCCTGCCATTTTAATATTTTTGCACTCGTCTTATGACTTGCTTGACCTATTCCTTGTAGGGTGGCAGTACTACTTTCTAATGGCCACTTCTTCAGAATTCTAAGGACAGGATGGTGACATCAGCTCCAGAGTCTAAAATCCCATTAAATGACTTCCCATCAATAGTCAACTCCAATCGTGGCCTTTCTTTCATATGAGCTACCCAAAAGGCTGCAGTGACAGATGACACAAATCCCTTAGCACCCCGACTGGACCTGGCCACGGGGTTGGAGGTGTTAACTAAGGGTACCAAGACCTATTGGGCAATATGATCCCTTGAGGAATTACTGTAACTCCTTGAGTAACTGGTGTCATAATTTTTATTTCTCCTTGATAATCTGCATCAACAACTCCAGGAAGAATTTGAATTTCCCTCAAGATGGTACTGCTTCTTCCTAAGATAAGCCCCATGGTCCCTCTAGGGAGCAGCCCAAAAACGTTAGTAGGTAAAGCTTGAACCCCTATTTGGGCTGTCAGGCGGAGGCACTGAGGTCCAGTCCTGCATTTCCTGGGGTGGCTCGGGCAAGGTCTGCAAAGTAAAAAGATTTCCCTGTGGAATAAACTGGATACTGCCACTGCCGGGGTGGGACCCCCTGACTCCTGGTGTCATTGCTTCATACACTAGGTTTCTGGGGCCCTGGAGCGGGGCCCTCCACCAGTTTCCCTGTTGTTGGCCTTGGACAGGCAGAGGCCTTTTATCTATATCTGCCTTAGATCTGCAATCATTTGCCCAATGGGCTCCCCTTTTACATCGTGGGCATTTTCCTGGTCTAGCAATAGTTCCCCGAGTGAGTTGGGGACATTCCTTTTTAAAATGTCCAGGGGCACCACAGTTAAAGCAGATTTTATCCCCAGTTGTCCGGGATCCTTGCCCAGGCTTGATGGCAGCTGTAATCAGCTGGCCCTAAATGAC
>NW_004949256.1:118876-119838 GCF_000317375.1 Microtus ochrogaster | reverse complement strand
AAGTTTTAAGAAGTTTAACACATTTTGAAGAAAATTGAAATTTTACTATAGGTCTTAGACTCCATTTAATTTCAGCATTACAAGATTCCCTGTAGATACTAGGACTCTTTATTAACTTGGTTATTTTGTTTATAGACTTAATGATGAAAATAGTCAATTAGTGTACTTTCCGCAAAAATCCCCAAGGTTTTCTACAAGGTCTGAGTGAAAACATAATTCTTTATTAAAGAACATGGCAGCTTCCAATGGTATGTTTAATCCATGCTTATTGAAGATGGGATGAGGCAGTGGCTATAATTCCTCAGTCACAACAAAACAGGAGCACACTACTGTTTGGGAAGACATTGATTACTCCCCTTGTAGGGGAGAGAAAACAATGGACTAAAGAAAGGATGTAACATAATAAATTCTGATTAAAGAGTGAGAAATATAATTAATTTTAAAAAGAGCTGAATTTTAATCTGAACATGTTCTCCATTGAAACTGATAAGTATGGGTTAGCAAAAATACTCATTTTGGAAGAATTATTCATATTGGATGTTTACACAACAATAAAATTCCACTGTGTACCTATAAACAAAACCTCTGTTGAACTCAAGGAAGGTAAGTATTTTTGGTGTTTGTCATTCTGTATCTGAAGAGGTTGTATTATGGATAGTTCTGTCTTCCACATAGGTTATTCCATCTAAATCCAGCACTAGAGAAATTCAGAGCACATCCTTGTGACTCATGGCTAAGCTTTCTCTATATGAAAACTGGTCACTCTTGTTTATTAGAAAAGCTTTGTGCATAGGAACTCACAGTAACTTTTACTCAAACTTTAAAAATTAGGAAATATAATAGCTAACGTTGGAGGAAGTACTGGATGCAAATTATTTCTTAAACAAAGGCACTCAAGTTGAAATGGAAAACAATTGAGGAGAAATGTTTTAAATTTAATATCAAATGCTTTTTTTTTTTTT
>NW_004949256.1:117848-118590 GCF_000317375.1 Microtus ochrogaster | reverse complement strand
GTAACTTTAACTAACTCCTGAACTAAAACTTAAGATACTAAACATTCTCACATCAAACACATGCCAAATTTATCAAAGAGAACATCCATGTGGACTTTAAAAATTCCAGATGATACTGACGTTCAACTCCACTGACAAGTACCCAAAGTAACCAAACATTTATCTCACTCTCTATGTTTCCTAAATACCTTTATAATTAGGCTTTTGAATTTTTTCTGATAATATTTTACTTGGTCTAATACTAAGGGATAAAATAATATTAATCTTGTTTTTTGTGTAGTCACAATTAAAGATGTATGTTTTTGTTTGTTTGTTTGTTGTGTTTTTTGGTTTTTTTTGTTTTGTTTTATTTTATTTTATTTTATTTTTGTTGTGTTTTTTTAAAGACCACCTTGGATAGTGAGTTCCTGTCTAGCTTGGGATACATACCCAGTCTCAAAACTCAAAGTCCTCCCCTCAAGGCTCATGTAGAAAAGGAAACTGAAGGAGTCTAAGAGTCAGAGGGGAAGGATGTTCCCAATAAAACAGTTTTTTTCCCCCAGATATATAGGACTGATTAACTCAATGAGACTGTGGGCAACAAGCACAAGACCTCCACTGGATCAGGGAATGGGAAAGACCAGCTCTGACAGGAAAGGTGAACATGTGGTCTCATTCCTGAAACCATTTGCAGCTGATACCAAATGACAAAGTGAAAGTCAGTTCTCTATAATGGAGTCTCTTGGATATATCAACCACACTC
>NW_004949256.1:114862-116474 GCF_000317375.1 Microtus ochrogaster | reverse complement strand
GTTGTCTCCATCTCTTATGGCAGCTGCATTTTTATGTATATCAAACCTTCTGCGGAAGAGAGGGTAGCTTTAAACAAGGGGATTGCCATACTCACTATTTCCCTTGCCCCAGTACTAAACCCTTTCATATATACCTTAAGAAACAAACAAGTCAAAGAAGCCCTGAAGGATGTCATCAAAAAATGTACCTCAGCTACTTCAAAACAGTGACTTTGGCTTGACCTAAGTGGCTAGTAAGATTACTGAAAATTATAGGCTATATCAGCTGTTTTGACATATCTCTCTGGCTTTTGTATTGTGCTAGTTACTAAAGGTTATTTTTTCTAGATTTTTATGTTTTTATTGGTGATATCTGCATTCATGTTTTTTACTATATGTTCCTGGAATCACTTCATTCTTTTAATTTAATGCTATGAATCATTTGATTGATTACCAAAATATTCCACTATGAATTCCTTATGGAAACATCATGTGTATATGATTTTCTAGCAAATATATACTTAAACAATATATTATTTAAGAACTGTTTTAATAATAACTTATTGTAATCTATTAATCTCTAGGAACACTTTCTTCTGCTGTAGTTTATTAAAATATATTGTATTTTTGGCCACAAATTCTTATTTTTTTATTCTATGTGTCTTTTTGTCATATATCTTGATCCCATACATTTCTCCACCCCTTTCTACCTACCCTCTGTTCCTACCTGCCCCCCAAAAAGTAAAACAAGTCTTAACTTTGGGTCTGGGCCTGTGTAACTGTAGGGTTGACCTGCCTGCCAGGTTACTCCTTTCCTTGCCACCAGGGTGAGTTCTCCAGCATTACCCTGACTAATTCACCTCTTACCACAGTGAGCCAGGGGTGGGGGTGAGTTCTCCTGCTCTCTGGCCCTCAGGGTTGCCTTCCATGCTTACAGCATTGGGGCCAGCTCTGTTGTGTTGCCCAGATGACATACAAGAGCCACTCTCCTGGGTGCTACAACTTGTAAGGGGTAGGGACAGCAGCCTTCTGGTTTTGTTTTCTGTTTGTTTGTTTTTTGCTTTTTTTAAAATTTATTTTGAGGCAGACAGGGTTTCTCTGTGTAGCCTTGTCTGTCCTAGAACTAACTGCCTCCCAAGTGCTGGGTTTAAAGTCACACACCTACTCTTATAACCCCAGAGCCAGCTCCTCCACCTGTCTCAGGTTTTGATGGGGGGTAGGGAGAAGGGCATCTCTCCTCATCGCATGCTACCACATGTCTGGTGAGCAATGGAAATAGCTCTCCTTTGCTCATAACACCAGAGCTGGGTCACCCTCAAGTTGTACTACCAGGTAGCTCTGTTCTGCTGCCTAGGCGAGAGGCAGGAACCATTTCCTGAGTGTTGCAGCTGGTAAGGGTGAGGGTCAACCCTTCTGTCTATTGTAGACTGTCTGAGTTGTCTCTGCTTTTCTTAATAGTGACTGAGAGTAATTTTACATCTATATTCGTTCTTTCTTTTTTATAGACCATCTACAACATTTTCACTTTTTATTTTCCGTTTATCTCAAGAAAATATTTATAAATCTGTATTTGCAAAGCAGACTATTATTTACAGTCATCCTTACTGCATATCCTTGTGACATCTTTCATGTC
>NW_004949256.1:110027-114254 GCF_000317375.1 Microtus ochrogaster | reverse complement strand
CATGCCTCGGAGTGGCTTCAAGTCTCCACATACCCCACCATTTGCTTCCTGCCAGTGCGCACCGTGGAAATTCAGGCGAGACACAGGCTTCTCCGGTCTGAGTCAGCTGTTCTGAGGCTTTCTAACAATTTGTTTGCATTTGCCTATTCCACTGCTCTAGAGACATCCGCAGAGCACACAGTCTGTGGTTTATCTTTCAGATTCAGACCAGCCACATGACTCCAAGTGTGGCATTAGGCCCAGCTGGGTTTGTTTTGTAGGGAAAAGCCTCACTGTCTACGACCTTGTCTGAGGCTCCCCAGGAAGTATAGGACTGGACCTCTGTACCTCTGCCTGGGCAGTACTGACCCCACAAATGTGAGCTCTGAGAAGAGGCCACCTCAGCCTGGAAGATGCTCCATCTCCATAACAGTCTATACTTTTTAATGGAGTCCAAATTACCTAGCTTACTAAGGCATCTTAATTAACACTCAATGGGTGAATAGTATTTGGGTGACATTAAGGAGTAGTCTACCAACCTGAGAAACAATGTGTAGAAAAAAAGCCTGGAGTTGAAGAAAATAACCTATTTTAAAACTAAAGTTAGTATACATATATATCACATACACTGTAAGGAAGAGGAGGAAGGTGAAATGAATATCTTCCAGACATGAAATTTAACATATGATTTCCATTCCACAACAACTTCTTTGATAGGAAGGAAGCCAGCTTCAGGGTGGCAAGCTTGTTCTTAACATGTGAGATAGGGGAAGCGGTGGAAAGAAAGAGTAGCTCCTACTAACAGAATCAACTAGAGTTTTAGTTGATAAATTTGGTCTTGGTTTTGGGGTGTGTGAAAAATGATGGGGAAGGAACCTCCTGGTCTGAACAATTGATTGGGAAGAGCCACTCTCTCAAGGACTCATAGGTTTGAAAGAAATTCTGATGTTCTTTTTGGAGCTTCATTGTAGGTCAATTATTTCTGTGTATCCCAATCATATGTATCTTTTCCAATCTAGAACATGCATTTATTTCTCTTGATAGTCTTGCCTTTAGTTCAGCAATTAATGGTCAGCTGAGAAGGAAATAACAAGTCTTTCTCCTTAGTACCCGTGTGACCATTGGGTTTCAGAATCTTTTTGACACAGCAGTTATAGCTGCTGGTCAATCAAGGCCTGGGTTTTTGTGCCAGCCATTACTGAAGAAGTTGTTCAGCTTATCTCTGCTCTGCGTTGTCACCAAAGGCCTGATTACCATTGGATGCAATGATGCTCTGGAACTGTTAGCTGAATGATCCCCTTGTTAGAATTCTAATAGCAGCTCAGTATTGCAGACTGAAATGTTATCTCATTCCTTCCTAGGCAACATCACCTCTTCTTGTGTGATTTTGACTTCCCTTCTCTTCACACTAAAACACAAAACATTAAGCACTCATGTTAGCGTGGAAAATCAATTATCCAAACAGATCATTATTCTTCTGATTATGATTCAGAGCTAATGTGGGCACTCTGCTCAAATGTCAATCCCTTATTTGGTGTTTTTCACCCCAGAAACCATGGATAACTAACAAAGATACTCTGAAGTTAATCTACATAGTGCAAACTGATGTATACAGTGCTATTCACTTATAAAGTGAATGAGGCAATGAGGATTTTTTTAATCAGTTCACATTCTTCTCTCTATAAACCCAAGGATCAGTAATGTTTACTTTCACTTTGGAGTCTAAACACTTCTTTGTTCCAGTAGAAGCATCTCTGCAGTGAAGGTGATGAGATCCAACAGAAAAGAAAACTATCTATGATAGGGACTTTGTATTTACTCACTAACCAAAATTAGTTAGATAACACTTTTCTAGTTACCTATGTGAATGGTTGTGATAATTTATTACTCCTTTATAAATGTATGCACAGCATATTTCCATAAATAATCTCAGAAAATTTGGTAATTAATCTTTCCAAAACCCAGCTATACCACTCTTAGGCATATACCTAAAGGATACTCAATCATACCACAGGGACATGTGCTCAACTGTGTTCATAATAGCGAGAACCTGAAGCAACCTAGATGCCCCTCAACTGAAGAATGGATAAAGAAAATGTGATACATGTATACAAAGGAACATTATCTAGCTGTTCAGCTGATGTGTTCACATGGAATGTCTGATGATATTGGAGGCTGGGATACTAGGATGAGTTGGGATAGGAAGTTTGGAGGAGAAGATCTTTGTGATCTGTTGGGGATGGGGTCAGACAGGAAAGGGAGACCTCAGCAGTTTTCCTATTACTGAGCTGAGAAGATTGGATCTCAGGAGTAGTGAGGGGTGTGGGTTTACTTTCAGTCAATTTGTTGCCTTAGGATGGGTGGCGGCTGTTGGGTTGGCGGGGATACCAGCTGGAGTAGGGTCTAGGGAAAGCAACAAGTGAGGGTACAAAGGTTAGAAATGGAAGATCTGTGAGATCCATAGGGGATAGGAGCAGGAAGACAGGGAAGGCTTATGATGGTGTTCTGCTGAAGATATGGGGCTGAGACTGGAGACTTGGATCTGGGAACACAGAGAGAAAAGTCTGCAGGCAGCCTACGTGGTTGGAGTTCATATATTAAAACCCATTGCAAGACATGAAAATAAACTGAATCCTAATTTCCTGCTGAGGTGGGTCATAAAAGGGGCAACAGAATGTGGAATGTGCTCCATTCAAAATTTTTCAATCTTTTTTCACCAGAAAAAAATTTCATAAGCTTATCTTTTCTGAGAATGGATCCTCCATTGGGGAACTTTTTATTTTTTTATTATGAATTGTTTCTTAGCTAGAAGGTGTTCTATTTATTTTTTTGCTATAATGACACACTGGAAAGGCAGAGGCTTTCAGGCACCGAAGTTCATTCTTCATACTTTTACCCCATTCAAAGTAAATGTTTCTTTCCTGTGTGGTGGTTGCGTAGGGAATGAAACTGGCAAGGTATTGAGGTAAAGGGAGGGAAGTCGGCTCTGACAAGGGCACAGTGGCCACACTGCTACAGAAGATCAGAACAGGTTCATGGACAAGCAGGGAAAACTGAAGCGTGGAAACTGGAGAAGACAAAGGGAAGACATACATTGCCAAGTGTGCTGTTAATTTTCTACGAAATTCCAGAAAGAGGAGACTATTGGAGAATTATAAAAAGTCCCTGGATGGAGATGGGTAGTAGCAAGAACAGATAGAAGAAAACAACTTGTTGTGGTGTCCTCTAGGTGCTCATAAGTGCAGACTAGTCTAGCACACAGGTTTAAAATGATTTTACAGTAGTGGATTAAAATACATAATCAAATTTGTGAAAATTGGAATAATCTGAATTGATAAAGATCGTATCTCCTGATTTTAGTTTAGTAGATAGAAATATAGTCAAACCAAGGTATGGATGAAGAATAAATATAATGTCTTTCTTGGGTTAGCATCATATTCAACATCTACAAATCATAAACTAATAAAATAATTAGTACAAAACTCAGAGTTTAATTATTTTAGGCAAACTATCATCATATTAAGCTAACAAAAAGGCATAATGTCAACACATTTCTTCAGGGAAATTTTTACAACAGATTTCCAATTCTTTGGCATATTTTATGCCACTCATCATAGGACTCTTAAATGGTTTCCTTATTCGGTTTTTAGGGTTCACTGGAAGTGATATTTTCTCCTTTAATTTATATTTCAAATTACCAAATTCTCCATCTGTTGTGACACTCCCAATTATTTTACATTATAATAATCTAGTTGTGTCTCTCACAATGTAATCCTTGCAATATACCTTAACTTGTTAAATCTAGCAAGTTTCAGTTTAATAAACATTAAGTACACAAAAGTTTATGAGGATTCTCTTGTAAACATATAAAATAATATTCTGATTTTGAGAAAACAAGTTCATCTCTCTAAGTTAGAAGATAAGCTAAAAGAAAAGTGCAGAAATATTCATATAGGCTTAGGAATCAAGTGGCCAAAACACTCAATAAGTGAATTGGCTTAGATCACAACTAATACATTTGAGAGTAGCTTAGCTTTCAAGAAGATATTATTTATGTCTAAATCTTGTTTCATGGTTTTTAGAACACAATCTGTGAAGGACCAGTTTGAATGCATCCTTCACCTGCTGGTTCCTTAGGGTGTAAATGAATGGGTTTAGCAAAGGGGCCACAGAAGTGTTGAGCACAGCCACACCTTTGTTTAAAGTCACCCTCTCCTTGGCTGATGTTTTCATGTACATGAAGATACA
>NW_004949256.1:104616-109511 GCF_000317375.1 Microtus ochrogaster | reverse complement strand
GAGAATGCTCGTCAGGAACCTAGGGATGCACACTGAGGTGAATGCCATTTCTAGGAAGGAGAAATTCCGGAGGAAGAAGTACATTGGAGTCTTGAGGTGGTGATCCAGCAGGGTGAGGAGGATGATCACTAAGTTCCCCATCAGGCTCAAGATGTAATTGAAAAACAGAAACAGGAAAATCAGAATTTGCAGTGGAGGGTCATTGGTCAGTCCCAGCAATATAAACACTATCTCCATCGATTGGTTCTTCATTTCTCTTATTTCTTAGCAAATCTACAAAAGTACAAAACTAATATCACATTCAGGAAACGATTTGTTTCTTTTTACCCATAAAAATTCTGTATTCATGTTTAATAAATCCACAAATATTTTCAGAAATCAATATTCAAGTCCCTCTTTGAACATGTCCTCTGCCACATCACCACGTCTGTCAGAGCTCTGAGGTTGGTGCAGAGTTCCGTATATCCTACTTGAACATTCACAGGTTGTCAAATGCTTGTGTGCTACATTTGTATCCTTCTGTGACCCTCCATTCAAATTTTCATTCTAAACCCATATTCAAAATTTAATTTTGTCAACATCTCAAGTTATTTGCCAAGTCAATACTAATTGATTTAATATTCTAAGGAGATCACTCCCATTGGTCACATTAACTATTGTTTTAGAAATTTATATTACTAGAATAGAAAATTTCTATCAAGGCAAAATTTCAGGTAGTATCTTCTATGGCAAGTGTGATTAGGCTGAAGCAGTAAATGGCACAATTCTCAAGATTGTGTCACCATCTGAACTCACAAGTAAACACTGATTCTCCTGAATGGCTTTGCAGTAGAGTCTACTGTCTTAAATCAAGCCTGAATGGGAAAAGAGGTCCACCAGGAAATATAAGAGTGATGTAGTGTGTGTTCTATAGAAAAGAGATGCTGCAGATAAGTATCCAACCACTTCTTAAAATTGCACGTTTGGACAGCACATGATTTGTATCTGTGGATGAAGATAGTTTTATTTTAAGCATTCTAAGAAGATTTTCATCGCATAAGTATAATTTTTAAAATTATCTGACTAATTAGAAAACCCACAACACTTGGAATTTTAAATATTATGAAACAGAGCCAAATCACCCAGTAGGAGAATCTAAATTTGGCATTTAAAAACACATATACAAAAACACCTAGAAAATAGGAATGTTCAATTTTCTAGTTAACCGATTTCTGTCACATAGATCTAATCCCAGGGTTTTGCACATGCTAAGCAGTTCTAAGCAATTATTGGGCATTAGTGCTCCTATCTTAACTCATAAATTCTTTTGTGGTTTATGATGTAGTGTTTCAGATAGTCAATAGAAACACACAGAGAATAATCTGGATATTGTATTCTAAAGAACTATTGTATCCTTGCTAATATCTCTAACCCTTCACTTTGATGTCATGTCCCTGATGCTTCCTTCACAGCACATTTCATTATTAATTATGTTAATGATGATATAGGCAGCAGAGGTAGTTTGTTGATCTCATTATTAATAAAACTTAAAAATATATAAAATTCAAGAAAGAAACATAATAAATATAGTGGAAGCAGAGAAATATAAAAATGCCTTTGCGTTGTGGTAAGGGAAATGTGAAGAAAAAGAAAAATGCATGGAAGTCAAGCAACAAATCATACATACATGAAATATCATTTAAAATTAAAAGATCAAATCTATATCTGAAAAGAAGAGATTACATTAAATATTTCATGCTTATAGTTGGTGGTGATACTGTTGCTGAAATGAATTTTGAATATGTAAATATCTTATAAAATAATAATATTGAAATATCATGTCAACTATCAATTAAACAAATAGAATTCTTGGACTCACTAATAGTTGTGTATGTAAAAAAATCAGTATTTTACATAGTCTATACATGGGACAAATGACATTAAATATAAAACTATATTCAGGTTTATGTTTATCCCAAAAGGTCCAACTAAGAGTGACTATTTTCAGAAGTCAACGCTTTGAAAATCCAGTTAATAAAAGTGTTTGAATAAACTTTTAAATCTTCTTACTAAAAGCTGTTACATCTGTTTCTTCTAATAAAATCTGGTTTTCAGGGCTGAGCCTTCTTTAGGTACTCTTTCCTATCTGTCTCTATGTAAAGCCTTACTGCAGTGTAGGTATTTTCAAACATAGTTGTTAAATGTCCATTAAATTTGTGCAAAAATAAAAGACATTTAGTAAAACATTCAAGAAAAATCTCTTTCTTGGCTGCTTTTGTTATTACAATAAAATAGTCGAATCAATTTAAAATGAACATTCTACAATCATATTTTCTCTTTGAGGATATTAACAAAAATATTTCCAATATTTCAATCTCTAATTCGTAAATTAATTTTTAAATGCTGAACACATAAGACCATAAAGAGCTAAATCAAATTAGAAGATGAGATAAGATGCCTATGCCTTGACAGTGGTGGGGGTCTTTAGACAATATTCTAGACAGATGGAAGAGGAGTAAATCAAAGAACAGTAATAATTCCACATGTTTTCTTTGAAAATAATACATGAGTTTTCTCCTCATGGACCATATCTTTTAAGTCATAAAATTGTTGGATGAAAAATAAAATGTTCCTGTTAATGTAGGTCATGTCAATGATGACACTGAATCAAACATACAATCATCCAGTGGAATTCCATCTCACCAAGATACTGATTTATCTGACCGCAACAATCACATTACCATGTATTCTTATGGTGAAAAAAATTATCTACAGAATAAAATAACACAGGCTAAGAACTGTAATTATGGTCATTAGATGAAATGTTACAGAATAATAACAAAATCAAAGACTTCATTTTAGGTTATGATTGTATTGATTACTAATATTTCACCACTATCCACGAGTCAAATGGGAATGATAAAAACACTAACCCTTTGACTGTTCTTCAGCTTTGTCAGTAAGTCACATGTGCAGATTTGAGCAAGTTTTTTGCACATAGCCCAGTCCATCATTGTGTACAGAGAGCACTGATGATCCCTCTTCTCCCGAAGCAATTCATTCTACCTCAAAACACATGATTGAACAAATGTCCTTTTATAGTCGTTATTTTTAATCAATTTATCCCATTTTGATATGAAAAAAGCCACATCACCCTCTTTTCTACAATTCATTGCAGTTCACTTGTGAGATATTATAAACCTTGCAGAACATGACATAGAGTATTATATAAAAATTTACTGTCTTATGAGACCATAGAGGATTTATTTCCTAATGTCCTACAGGAAAATCTCACAAGAATGAAGAGTCCTCAGGGTAACTGAGATCTAAGAGCATCATTCCCTGAGGGACTGCCAAATTGTATGATACAGAACTGCTTTTTATAGAATCAGACCTTTGTATGTGTGTGCACGTGTATACACTACACTCCCCACATTTATTATTTTTAATATTGCTGCCAGAGTATTGTTAATAGATTTCTCCAATTCTTGAATGCTTATCATGAACCCACCTTTTGAAATCATTGTTGTATAATTCTGAGTTTATTTCAGTGTGATGTGAAAGATAAAAATGTAAGATGAAAAAAGAGAAGTCTGTTTTAGACACATTGTCCTTAAGAGAAATGTGTTAAGCTACAAAGATATGGTGTTCTCTCAGTTTACTTGCATAACACTATATCTTGTCAAACACAGTACAAGAGTTTAAGGAGATACTTCAAATTTATTTACAGCTCTACCATGTAGTCCTTCTTTGTGAACATGCATTATAGTCATTTAATCACTTCTATAAGATAATTAATAACTTTTGCTTAATTTAATAATTACAGCAATGAATAAAATTATGGGGACTTGTTTTCATAAGTGTAATTTTCATAATGTTGAATGTTATAGTTTTAGACCTTTAGAATAAGTTCCTTAAGTTGGAATTGCTCATTCAAAATAAACACTATATTTATTTGTTATATCAAATAAGTTTTCTACATGGATTTGGTCAATTCCCAAGAACAATGCATTATTTGAATTTCTTAACATCCAAAAAAGGCAGTGTGGGCTTTTGTCATTTAAAAACATTTCTACTGCAGTGAAAATTGAGAATCATTTTACCTGTAAAAGTTTCTTTAATTTTTGAGTTTATAATACAATTACATAATTTCAGCCTTCCCTTTCTTTGTATAAATCCTCTCATATACCTATTATTGATCTTTTCAAATGTATGGTCTCTTTTTCATTAATTTTTACAAGCACATTATTATGGGCATATACATATATGTTTCCTAGTACAACATTCTCAATTTGTATAATGTTACTTATACGTATGTTTTCAAGGCTGAGCATTTACTTGGTAGTATATAGCTAATTGTGTTTCTCTTCCCTGGGGAAGACTATTCTGCCTGCTTTCAGCATTCTTTAGTTGCTCATAGTTCCTTATCTAGAGTTGAGGCCTCGTGGGCATTTCCCAGTTCACAATAGCATATCTATTATTATTGTCCTTGTTCAGCTCATGTTTAGGCAATCATGTTGGTGAGACACAAGTATAGCTTTTGATATTACTAGGACACAGTCTTACAGGAAACTCCCTGATCCTCTGGCTCTTAAAATCTTTCTTCCCCTATACCTAGCAATGTCCCCTAAAACTTGGGTGAGTGAGTAGTTCTGTAGATGTATCTATTGGTCTCTATGTCTCTGTATTTTGTTTGGTTGTGGTTTTCTGTAGAGTTCTAAGTTTTTTTTTTTGCAAATAGAAATCTTCTTCTTGAGTGCGGCGGCAGCCGGGAACAGGGAACTCAGACGTTCCTCATCCCTCCTACACTTCCTGGTCATCCTGCAGGGGCTATACTGCCCGATACCTCCTCTCTCTTCCTATCCCATCCAGCTTACATCCAGAACCCCCCATCCCCTGTCTCCCTCCCTCCCTCC
>NW_004949256.1:82569-98859 GCF_000317375.1 Microtus ochrogaster | reverse complement strand
TTTGGAGCCTGTCCTGGAACTATTTTTTTGAGACAGGGTTTCTCAGTAGCTTTTTGGTTCCTGTCCTGGTACTAGCTCTTGTAGACCAGGCTGGCCTCGAACTCACAGAGATCCACCTACCTCTGCCTCCCGAGTGCTGGGATTAAAGGTGTGCGCCACCATCGCCCAGCCAGAAATCTTAATGAAGGGTGAGGACTACACTTGTGCTGCCCAACTATGATGCCCATGAGCCAGAACAGTACACAGCACAATGACCCAAAAGATGCAACAGCTGTATTACCTTGCAGTAATCAACAACTCTCAAATTGGACTTCAGACATGCTCAACAAGGAAGAAGTCATGTCTGGCACTGGAAAACTGGCCAGTTCTCAGGACTAGTGAAGCCATGGATCCTGGAGGAGAACCTGTGATGACCACTACATTCTAAATATTTGTCATTTTACGTTTTATTTCTACAATTATGTGTAGTGTAGCATAAATAATACAAACCCAGAGACAGATATTGGGGTTTGGGTTCCCTAAAACTAGAAGAGCAAAGAGGCCAACCCACTCGAGATGTCTTACCTCTACCAAGGCTGGGTGGCCACGGATTAAGCAGACTAAGCAGCTCAGCAGATAAAGCAGACCAAGCTTCTTTCTCCTCTCAATTTATATTCCCTCTGAATATACTGAAATTAAAGGTGTGAGGTACCACCACCTGGATTTGTTTCTGTACTGATCTTGAACAGCCCATAGTGGCCTTAAACTCACAGAGATCCATCTACTTCTCTCTCCCAAATCCTAGGGTTAAAGGTGTGTACCACCACTGCCTGACCACTAGCAGCTTAGCTTTGCTCTTTTGATATTCAGGCAAACTTTATTTATTAAAATATAAATAAAATATCTCTATAGTGTGGGTTGAACATATTTAAATAGAAAGAAGCCTTATCTTGTGTCTACATGTCTACGTGTTTATAATTACCTCTTGTCTATGCTTCTTATCAGTCTCTCACATATTTTTATACTTCCTTATTTACCAGCAGTGTTAGCTTTCCATCTGTGACTTATTCTATATTTCCTACTTTTGCTACTCATGATGTTGGTCATAATGATACTGCATTGTAATATTTAAAAAGGCTATTTATTTTATATAGTCTAAAGTATCTTGCCTTCCTGCTTAGAATATGAGTAGTTAGAAATATTTTCCTTATATTTAACTAATGGAGAAATCAACTTGTATTTTCTTTTCTTTTTTGTCTACATGTATATCTACACATCACAGAAGGTGGTATCAGATTCCATGGGACTATAGCTATAGATGCTCATGAGCCACCATGTGGGTTCTGGGAGCTGAACTCAAGACCTCCGGAAGAGCAGCCAGTGCCTTAGTTTCTGAGTCATCATTTTTCCACACCTACATTTTCTGATACTATTTAGTTCCCTACACAAATATTAGTTTCTCAACCTACAGTAAATTATAAAACAAGTAAAATAAGTACAATTTATCTCTTTTACAAATTGGTTACTGTTTTTCCTAATAGTTTTAGTTTTAAATCCACTTCTATCCCTACAATTTCTAAAAGCATCACTTGCAGAATTCCATTTGCCCTGGAATCTATTTACAGAATTTTAGTTTTGTTTCCTTTGGTTTGGCTACTCCTGCTCCTTTAACCTGCTGTGTTCTCTGTGGTCATGATGTGAACCCTGATAAGTATAGGTCTTCCCTTCAGCCTTTCTTTACAATGCTTATAAAAAGAATGAGATATAGCTCTTAAACAACCTTTTAATAACAGGGAGAATCTAAATGCATATCTTTTTTTTTTTCGAGACAGGGTTTCTCTGTAGCTTTGGTGCCTGTCCTGAAACTAGCTCTTGTAGACCAGGCTGGCCTCGAACTCACAGAGATCCAACTGCCTCTGCCTCCCAAGTGCTGGGATTAAAAGTGTGTGCCACCACCGCCTGGCTATATGCATATCTTGTATTAGATCCTAAGAACTTCACTTACATAGAATATTTTTGCAGGTGGAAATTATTTACATGGGTATTTCAAGGATATTCTTTACTGAAGCTATTTTAATATTACTTGTTTATTTAGTGGGTTCATTCTTAATTAGCAACTTTTAAACCCAAGAACAATTCTGTTAGAATTTCAAAGTAAAACCTCCAGGTTTTTATCATCTGCTCAGAGAGTAATGGAGGAAAAAAAGAGAAGACAAAAACATTGCCGTTGAGTTACCAGTCTGGAGGTCTGTCACATGATAGAAGGTATCCACATAGTTGTGGAGAGGGTTTTAGACAATATGCAAAGAAGCCCAAAGTATCAAGAAGAAAATACTTCGCTTCTGGTCAGAATCAGAAAGAGAAATAAGATAGAGGATAGATAGATAGATAGATAGATAGATAGATAGATAGATAGATAGATAGATAGATAGATAGCTTGGGTCAATTCTCTGAAAGGTGGGCTGTCTGAGCTAAACCTCATGATCTCTCTGCTTGTAGGGAATGAGCTAGGAGTTGAAAATTCTGAACCAAAATAAAAATACAGCATCTTGAAGATAATTATTCCTGAGTAGAAAGTGAAAATCTCCTTTCCAGAAGATTAAAGTCCATTGTTAAATTCAAGTCCATTGCTATACAGGCTATATTAAAGGGAAATTAACTTCAAGTTCATTGCTATACAGGCTGTATTAAAGGGAAAATTGCCAGGGTTTGTCTGGGTAGACACTGTTCCCCCAGTATCTTTAATAGCAATGGACTTGAGCTGTAGTTAAGTACAGATTTACTGATTGTACTAAAAACTTGCATACAGGGCTAGTAAAACTATAGCTACGGTAGTAAGACCTGTATTAATAATTGGGATAGTAAGAGCTATGAAAGATATGAGCAGTCCTATAAGATTTTTAATAAAATATAGAATTATGCTTTCTCAAAACAAGAATTTCCACTGTATTCTCAGTTACCAATAAGAATGTGGGTGTATTGGTAGATTTTAAAACTGTAGGCAGTGACTTTTCATTTGATTAGATAGTACAAAAACTGAGGATAAATTGATATAAATGCCTTCTTATGTTGTGGAATTTACATTTATCTTTTTATTCTTTTACTAAGCAAGCTAAATAGATATAGGAATAGCAAATAAAAGAAAATATTGGCTTTACTAGTATTATCAAAACTTAATAAATCTGAAATAAATAAACATCATATAAATAATATTCTCATCTCATTATTGTCTTTCAGAGAAACAATTAATTTGGGATTATAAATAATTTTTTTAATTTCTTTTTTTCTTTCTCTTTACTCGTCTCTCATACAGTATATCTCAACCCCAGTCTCTCCTTCCTCTCCTCCTCCCAGACACAACCCCTCCTCCCCCAGATCTACTGCTCCTCAGTTTCCCTTCAGAAAAGAGCAGGCCTCCAGTGATATCAACAAAACATGGCATAACAAGATGCAATAAGACTAGACATAAACCCTCATATAAAGTCTGGATAAGGCAACCTACTGGGAAGAAAATGGCCCCATGAACAGGCAAAGACACCCACTACTCCCACTGTTAGAAGTCCAACAAAAACCCAAACCTAAACAAACACAGCATGTATGCTGAGGACCTAGCAAAAGCCCATGCAGGCTCGGTGATTGCCTATGAGCCCTGCCTAGTAGACTTTGTTGGCTGTTTTTCCCTGGTGTCCTCCATCCCTTAGATTTCTACAATCTGTCTTCCCTCTCTTCTGTGTCATTCCCTGAACTCCACCTAATGACTGTGGGTCTCTGCATCTACTCCCATCTGCTGCTGGAGGAAGCCTCTCTGATGAGAATTGGGCTAGGGACCGATCTACACCATCATGGACAAATTTTGGGTATTTGTTATCTCCATGCCTACACTCATGTGTCTACTGACAGTCATTAAGCACATTTTGAGTTTTTTCTTTATATTGGTCAAACTGTATCTTCAATGTCCCAAACAATATTACATTTATTCTTGATGTGGGATTCCCCTCTGTATGCTGTGAATACCACTGGTTATTAAAGAAACTGTTTTGGACCTATAGTAGGGCAGAACAGAGGTAGTCATGGAAAACTAAACTGAATGCTGGGAGAGAGAAGGCAGAGTTGGGAGACGCCATGTAGCCGCCAGATGAGAAAGACGCGAGCTGCCAGCTGGAACCTTGCCAGCAGGCCACAAGCCTTGTGCTAAAAAATAAAATAATAGAAATGGGTTAATTTAATATGTAAGAGCTTGCTAGGAATATGATAGAGTGATTGGCCAAACAATGATTTAATCAATACAGTGTCTGATGAAGATAAATATAAAAGTCTCTAATAAAATTCTGAAAAAAATGCATTTTATAAAACATTTAAAAGATCAAATGCTGTGTGGTATTGGTTTCATTCTACAAAGGAAAAGGGGGTTTTACATATATAAAATATCACATGAGTTAAATCAAAAATTAAAATCACATGGTTGTCTCAATAGACCAAGAAAATTCCCTTTAACAAAATTTTACATCTCCTATGATAAAATATCTGAAAAATATAAGGATAGAATGCTACAAAGATATATGTGATAGACCAAGAGTCAATAGTACATTAAATAAACTAATACTGAAATGTTCCTCTAAAACTAGGAACAAGACACTGTTGCTCACTGTCTTCACGTTCAACATTATGATTGGCTTCTTAGAGCACTAAGTCAAGAGAAAGGAATAAATGCCTACAAATAGAAAAAGCACTAAAATTACTTCCAGCTACTAATTATTATATTTTATATATGATGAGAAAATCTAGTAAGATAGCAAAAGACATCAATCTATAAAATATGCAGCTTTCCAAATAGTACAATATGATTGTAAAGCAAGTGCATTTTAATAGATTTTTTTTAAAAACACCTAGAAAAGTACTAGCCATGAAGATAAATATGTATAATAAAATATACACTGGAGAACAGTAATATAAGATACTTAAAAATGCATGCAGCAGTTTCTAATACTATACACATGCTTTTAAATTTCATAAGATTCCATCTGTATACTTTTGCCTTATTTCCTATGTAACATATTCAGAAAGTCCTTACCTATGCTTGTACTTTGAAATGTGTTTTCTATGTTACTCTTGTTTCAGTGGTTCAATGTGATGATTTTGTCCTTCTTTTCTTTTTTTCTCTTGGTCTTGAAGAGTCAAGGAATAAAAATAATAATATAGAAATACAGAAATAAGAATGTAGAAAGAAAGAAATATAAAGTTGTAAACCTAGGAGAATGAGACCAAACTGCCAGCAGCTTTCTCAGCAATTTAAGGATTAACTATTAAGAGTGGATTGCTTGGTTTTACAACCTGCAGCTCTGTCTACACAGCTGAAGCAGCTCTCTGCAAACAGAGTCAGCCTTAGATACTCCCAGCCATTCATGACCAACAACAGATGCGAGCTGAGTTAACCTTTAAATTATGGAGTGTACTGACTTCTTGGTTGTGCATCATCCCATATCCTTTCCTGCTATGCAAAACTGGCAGTATCAGAGGAGCGCAGAGCTTTGGTAAACACCATCAGCAAGTACCAGGAAGAGACACTGAACTAAGTACAAACACTAGTTTAACTGAAAAGCCCTGCTAATGGAAAAGCAATTTGTATCTGAGTTTTACCTCGAGATTGTAAAAATTCTTTTGTTCATGCCTAATGCTTGCTGGTTCTTACTTTGAAAAGAGGAGTTCAGAAACCTTTTTCCATAGCTACAGAAGTCAGATCACTGACTGTGGTCACAGCTATGACTAATAAGTTTTGTGGGTCCCATGGAGATTTCTTTTTCTTTTTCCTGGAATAGCATTTGCTTCTGATTTACATTTGGTGGACTGTGCTCCATCTTTGCAAGACCTCATGGACCCAACAGTATAACATAAAATTATATATAAATGTGAAATAAAATCATCTTTCTAAAGTTAATGAATGCTGGTAAGGATGCAGGGTGAAAGGAACCCTGATATATTGCTGGTATGAAGGTAAATTAGTATACTCACTATGTAATATAGAAAGGCATCATTTTAGTCAGAGGATATTCATTTGTTCCTGGCTGCTCTGACTCAAAATAATCATACAGAAACTATATTATTTGCAATACCATTTTGCCAATAGCTTAAGCATATTGCTAGCTAGCTCTTATATCCTTAACTAACCCATCTCCATTAATCTGTGCATCACCACGAGGTCATGGCCTACTTGCAATATTTCTGTGGGCTCCAGCGGAGGCATCTTTCCCCCGGCAGAGGCTACATGACTTCTCACTGACTCTGCCTACACTCTCCTACTCTATCTGTTTGGAACTCCTGCCTTGCCCTATTCTGCTAAGCCACTGGCCGAAATACCTTTATTCATTAACCAATAAAAGCAAAACATAGACAGAAGGACTTCCCACCACACATCACAAAATAACTATAAATTTAATCAAACTGTTTACCATATAAACCACTCCAAAATATACATCCACCGGTGTCAGTTACCTACAAGATATGAATGAATAGCCATGTTTATTGTGATACTTTTCACAATATCTATATCACAGAGTCAGCCTAAGTAACTGGCAATGGGGAGATATATTGAAAAACCATGGTAGATAAACATAATTAAGTAATTTTCAGGCACCCAGAAGAAAAAATCATATTAGTTTCTGGAAAATGGTTAGAACTGGAATTTGGAATATAAAACAATAAGCTAGAATCCAAAGACAAATGTCACATGTTTTTTGTCATATATGGGAAAGTAAAATGTTTATATGAGAGTCCAGAAAGGAGTTACACAATTATTCTGATAAGTACATATAACCTATAAATCTACTTCAATTACATGTATGTGTATGTCTCTGTGTGAGGCTATAAATATAAGTTTAGAGCATATGGAGACCAGAAGAAGGTATCAGACTTGAGGAGCTGTAGTTACAGGTGGTTGTGAGCCCTGCAAAGTGGGTGCTGAGAGCGCAGTTCAAATTCAATGCAAGGGAAGAGCATACTTGTACCTGGTCTTAACTATTAAGAATGGAGCCTGCCCTTCAGGCCCTATAAATGCAGCTTGGATAGGTAAATAAAGCCAAAAACCCCGCTCAGCTGTTGAGGATATAAGAAACAAGAGTTCTGATACATTGGTGTTGGCAATTGCTTGAATCTCACAGAGAAATTTAGTTTGGACAAGCTTATGGTTTTCTTTTTATTCAGAAATTCTACTTTGAGGACTTCAAAATTTGGAATATATTCTGTGTTGTAGGGATTTAGCAGAGTCGCTGTATCCAGGTAGACAGTAGAACAAACAAATGTTCTTAGAAGTGCTTTGATCTTGAAGAATCCTTGTGTAAAATGGTGATTGTTCCCCGTGGTCTGTAGAATTGTTCTGCTGAATGGATACTGCAGCCATCCCATGACTTTGATCACAAGATGCCTTTGTCATACCTGAGGCCCTTGTATTATTGTGTATTGCAAACAATACATAATAAAGGACAAGAATCACAAAGGTATGTGATGTTCTCCTTCAGTAAGCTATTAAATTAGATTAGGGACCTTGCTGAGAGGAAATACTTTGTGTAACGATCAATAGATATGCTTTTGTATGTTCTGGATTCAGTTCATCAGAAGAGGCTGGACCTTTCTGCTGCCTCATAGGCCTTAAAATTTCTTCTTGGAGAATCTTTGTGTTCTTTCTTCAACATACCTACACTGCATGGTGTATTCTGTGTATTTGTTCTTTGAGAATTTCTCACATGTTTAAAATGCATTGTAATCATATTCCTTCTCCAGCTCCTTCTGAAGATCCCTCTAACCAAGTATCTCCTAAACTCATGTCCTCTTCTTTTTTTTATAATCCTCTGAGACTAATTAGTGCTGCTCATATGAACATGGACTTGAGTTTTGAAAGTATCATACAGTTTTAGACATTAGTGTTCTGCTCTAATTGTTGAAATTAACAGACCTCTAAGAGAGGAATGGTACTTCCTTACAAAGAAGGACCATGCAGCTGTAGCTAAGTTTGAAATCCCTCCACGGACTTATGTGATGATGTGTTTGACAGAATATATTGCTAAATAAGTCCAATGAAATGGAGTATTTGTAGAATAACACACTCAGATTAGAGTTAATTGGTCTACAATAGTTTATCTTTCTACATTTTAAATTATAAGTTTTTATAGCATTTGAAATAGCCTTTATTTTGTCAGATTTTAAATCCAGAGCTGTACAACTATAATTTCAAATGTAGACATGTTGATATAAATCAAACAGAATCTTGTAACCAATATCTAGAATCATGACTTTAAAAAGTTAAAGTTTGTGCATGGATTTCCATAGAAAGCACTTCTGTGTCTAAATCTGGCAATCCCTTAGGAAATGATGGTCTTGGTTTGCAGTCTCTCTGAGAATTCATTTCCAATAGGACACAGAGGCACAGGTACCTCATTACATCAGAGACAATGAATTTTTATAATGTGCTGCCTGCCACACTTAGCCAGGTTTGCAGGACTTCAGACAAGTGAGGTGTAGTGTGCAATAGAAATGGTTACTTCATGCACCTTCCCACCAAGCAATAAATTAGTCAAAAATAATATCTCTAAGGCAACATGGAAATCAGTTATGAACTGTAGGCTAGAATGAAGTGAGATGGAATGGTCCAACCATGCTCTTTGTTTACCAGGATAATGGCTGAATTATGCAAGTGCATATTTACCAGGAATCTACATATACAGCTGAGGAAACCTGCTAAATCAATAAAAGGCTGGGATTTTAATATATTTTTATAGAGAAGTAACTGTAAATTAATACAAGTGAGATATATAGTGACTAATTAAAACTGACATTTTAACTAATGCAATTATATTTACTAGACCATCATAGTCTGTCATATCGTCTCATAGTCTAATTTGTGCTGTTATCCATTTCCGTACAAATTGTGAGGGTGTGTGTTATATGTAATTGACAAAGGAGAACAAATTAGTAGTTTCTAATGAGGACATTCCATGGTAAGTGTTACATTATTAATCATATGGTTATAGTTTATATGAATAAATTTGAGAATTCTACTTTTTCAAGTTGGAGGTGTTTGGTGGCTAGTTTCTTTATCTAAGGCTGCTTCATCTGCCTAGAGTGTGCTGTCTCGAGTGTTCAGTCCTTCAGAAATCATTGACAGGTCAGCCTATAGCATGCTGTTTCAAGTCTTCAACCCTTTAGAAACCATTCACAGGTCCAAATGTTCAGACATCTCCTCTGTAAATTTCTGTAGATGACAAAAGAAAGGACATTTATTTTCATTGTCATTTATTCTTCTTATATTTATTTCTTTTATATTTAAACTGTTTTCGAATGAATAATTTATGCTTCACAGGTTGCAAAATGATTCTACTATCATCAACAATGCAAAACACATAATTGTACTTAAAATATGTTCTCTACTTAAAAAGTTTTAAGTTATTTCATTACGATAATTCAAAAAACACCTAGTAGGAAATTTTCCCTAGATATATCACTAATTCTTCATAGTGGACATACTCTACAAACTGGCTTATATTTAGAATTTGAGTAAAGCCATGCATAAAATCTTTTATAAAGCAAAGTAATTTTAAAACTATGACTTCTGAAAATAGCCTCTCTTAGTTTGCTCCCTGCAGTCAATTTAAGTCAGAAGAGTGTTTTTTATGTTTAATCTAACTCATAAGTATATAAAGTTGGGGAAATAGTGACATGTGTGTGTGTGTGTGGCATGTATATGTGTGTGTATGTCTACATACATCCATACATATTTCTTAGTCTACAAGAGAGTGTCAGTGTTGCTCAGTGCTCTAGTGGTACCATGTGTGCCATCTAAAATGAGTGTCCCTTTCATTCCTATTGCATTCTGTACTTAAAACTTACTATGCACTTTCTGTGAAATTTTTCCCTCTGTTGAAACTCACTTGAAACATGCTCATGCCTTTGTTTGCACACTAGAAAATAAGCAAGATGTGCATTAATAACATAACCATGCTCTGTTTTAAAAGAGACACACATATTGCAAGCTTATATTCATAAATCAAATTCCATACTATTAAATTCATTTTCCTTGAGTTAGTTCTCTTGAGTAAAGAATATAAACATTTTAGGTTTTCATAACTCTTTATCCTTCCCTCCACCCCATGGTTTTCTTCACATTTGTGTGAGATGGCTACGCATTTTCTATTTCTACAATAATTCCCTGTATATCTCACACCACATCTTATCCACCTAAAACCACAGAACTATGAAAACTATGATATCCATAGGATTATCCATTGCTTTCCATAGGAGCATCATCAAACTCTTCCAAATGAAATCACACTGGAAAAGTGGTATCTGGGATGTCACCAGAGAGGTGTAATTGGGATCCGCATAAGAATAACAACTGACCTGACCTGTGTTTGTTACATGAATACATCTTTTTAAAAAATGTATCATTTACCCTAAAAAATCACTAAACATCAATTTGTTTTTTAAATTAAATCAAATAAACTCAATACACCAATTATGGTGACCAACATATAGATGCACTCATTAAAGCCAGATACAGATTGTTGCTCATGTGTCATTTTAATTCTACTGAACAATCTAAAATATTAATCAAGTAATTAAATACCATCTTAATTCCCGTGTAGTTTAAAGAACATATGCATCTTAGAAACATTAAGGATATTGTAATTATTAACTTACAAATTCTGGTTTTGACACTTATAGGACTGTAAACATGGGTGAAATTATGGCGGATTATTATGAAATCAGGTCCTCTAGAAATATAAGGTATTTGTCTTATTTAACTCAAATAAGTGAATGAACCTTGCATATGTACTTGAAACATTACTTTGCAATGTATAGGTTGTTATTTTCTCATGAAGATCTTCTTTCCTCTCTAACACCCATCATGAGTCAGAAGAGAGTAGCAGGATGCCATACGAGAACGGCTTTATGGTAGTAGGTTTAACTGACAACTCAGCTTAAAACTTTAGTTTTACCTTATTAAAATACATTATATTCTTTGAAGTTTTTTTCTTAGAAATTACCTACATGCGTACTTTTAAACAATTAGTTTTATGGCTACTGGGAATACAAGAATACCCTATAAACATTAAATCATGCTTAAGGCATTTCATAGTGAAATTCTGAAATCAAATATTAAAATATCACACACTTGAGCAATCTGCTAGAATAAAGTATATTAAAAAGGCAAGCATATATGCACATTAATGAAACTGAGGAGCTATATTTCAAATGACTGACATGCCTCCTGTAAATTTGTGCAGGAAGAAAATAAGAATTCTAATAATCATGCTGAAAAGGCAAAAGACTAGCACATGGGATGGACTCTAAGATGATATTTAAAAATATCTGTGCACTGTTTAAACTTCTCCAAACAGAACCTTCAGGGGAAAAAAGAGCAACTTTTAAATTTAGTTTTTGATTTTTTTTCCCTGTAGACTTCGTAAAACAAGAGAGAAATGAAGAACCAATCAGTGGAGATAGTGTTCATTTTGCTGGGACTGACCAATGACCCTCAGCTACAAATTCTGATTTTCCTGTTTCTGTTTTTCAATTACATCTTGAGCCTGATGGGGAACTTAGTGATCATCCTCCTCACCCTGCTGGATCCCCACCTCAAGACTCCAATGTACTTCTTCCTCCGGAATTTCTCCTTCCTAGAAATGGCATTCACGTCTTCCTGTATTCCTCGGTTCTTGATGAGCATTCTCACCGGTGACAAAACAATTTCTTATGGTGCTTGTGTAGCTCAATTATTCTTCTTCTTTCTGTTACTAATCACAGAGTTCTACCTCCTGGCAGCCATGTCCTATGACCGCTATGTCGCCATCTGCAGACCACTACATTACCCCATCATCATGAGCAGCAAAGTGTGTCACCTGCTGGTCATCAGTTCCTGGGTGACTGGGTTCTTATCCATCTTCCCCCCTCTGATGTTGGGACTCAAACTGGATTTCTGTGCTTCCAAATTGATAGACCACTTCCTATGTGACACTTCTCCTGTCCTCCAGCTGTCCTGCACAGACACACGCTTTATAGAATGGATGGCTTTTGTCATAGCTGTGATGACCCTTGTCATTACCTTGATCTTAGTGATCCTCTCCTACACACTCATCATCAAAACCATCCTAAAGTTCCCGTCAGCTCAACAACGGAGAAAAGCCTTTTCCACCTGCTCCTCACACATGCTTGTTGTGTCCATCACTTATGGCAGTTGTATCTTCATGTACATGAAAACATCAGCCAAGGAGAGGGTGACTTTAAACAAAGGTGTGGCTGTGCTCAACACTTCTGTGGCCCCTTTGCTAAACCCATTCATTTACACCCTAAGGAACCAGCAGGTGAAGGATGCTTTCAAACAGGTCCTTCATAGATTGTGTTCTTCTCAAAATAGTGAATTAAGATTTAGACATAAATAGCATACTGCTGTAACATGACTGAAAAAAAATGAAATTGATAGATATATCCACTATGGCCTATGCCATTTCTCCTTTAATAATTAATCATAGGAAGTATTCTAATTGCTCATGGTCATCTTTAAGAATGTATATTCTGAATCGCTAGGAGGAAACTGCTTCTTCAGTCCACACTGTGTAATTCTATGTTTACTCATAAATCTCTATTCTCATAAATGATAGGTTTCTTTACTAAATGTCCTGTGCATTTGAATGCTGTTAGACATAATGGAATTATGTACATTTCATAATTATTATCTATATACATATCAATTGCTAATTGTTTCTTTAACAGTTTAATATTTTGCATTTCTAAGGTATGCACAAAGTATGAAATTACTCTGTAGTGGAAAGGCGGTTGTTGTGGGAAATAACTAGAAAAGCTGTGCCAATTTAAATGTAAATTTAGGCATATAGGAGGCAGCATCCACACAGTGAGCCTTATGAGATGAATGAAGGAATGAAGCTCCAAGGGCGCTGTGATGAGAAGCAGGTAAATGAATGAGATGTGTCTCCTGCAGATTATAACTCACAATTAGTTGATACAATTAGATGGCTTCATAGGAAGAAATAAGTTGACCTTGTGCTTTGATGCTATTTTTTACATTTCCTCATGGTGTTGAATCTTAGATACTAGTTGGTGAAAAAAATCAACATGTAACTTGTTAACATGTCTGTTGAAAGAAATTTGTACTTGTAAATTAAAACTTTCTAAAAAATCTACTTGAGCCATTTTTCACAAAATTAAGGATGTTATATATATATATATATGTATATCAAATACTACATTATATACTTATTTTAATCTTAATACATTGGAAAATTTTCACAGCCAAGGAACTATTGTGGGAGGTCCTTCTGTCTTGGTTAATGAATAGAGAAACTGCCTTGGCCTATTGAAAGGGCAGAACTTAGGTAGGTGAGGAAAACTAAACTGAATGCTGGGAGAAGGAAGGGCGGAGTCAGGGAGAAGTCATGTAGCCCTGCTGGAAATGGACTCTGTAACTTTACCCTGTAAGCCACAGCCATGTGGTGATACACAAATTAATAGAAATGGGTTAAATTAATATGTAATTAATGAGCCAAACTGATTTAAATAATATAGTTTCTGTGTGATTATTTTGGGGCTAAGCAGGCAGGAACTTCCTTGCAACATGGAACTACATAAAATGTGATGTTGATTTTTTTCTTCACTTTTTCCTCTTATTTTTTTCCTGGATATAAATAAAAATAAGACCAACACAACCTCTGAGACACATTACTTTCATTAATGTTTAAAATCACCACACAATGCCATGGCCTTCATTATGACATTCTCATACACACATGTAACTATTCTTTTCTCTAAATTCCTCCCGACTACTCTCCCACACCCTCCCCAAGTTCTCTTTCTTCCCACAGTCAGTCTCTCCACTGCTTTCAAGGCTCCACTGTGCTCTCTTTACCCAGTCCCATAAGGTCTCCCTACCAGTCACTCCCCTGACACCTCCCACATCTGTTTACAGTTAAATCCAATGTCCACAAATGAGTTTTAGTTTTAGGTTTTTTTTTTTTTATTTAAACACAAATAAAAAGTGCACGCAAACAATCTACTCATTCTCTTCCCTGCGCAGCCTGGCATTGGGATTGGTGACTCTGATGGCCAGCTGCGCTGCTCTTTCTACGCTGGCTTTTCGGTTCTTGGAGAGAACATCATGAGCAATCTCAGCACTGTAAGACTTATGCACATCAGCAGCTCCTCCAGCTCCTTGACGTTGTGGATTAGAAACTTCCGGAAGCCGCTAGGCAGCATGTGCTTGGTTTTCTTGTTGCTCCCGTAACCAATGTTGGGCATCAGGATCTGGACCTTGAATCTTCTCCGCACCCTGTTGTCAATACCTCTGGGTTTCCGCCAGGTTCGCTTAATCTTGACATATCGATCGGACTGGTGCCGGATGAACTTCTTGGTCCTCTTTTTGACGATCTTGGGCTTCACTGAGGCACAAATGATCTTTTAGGCAACTTAGAGAAGGCTAAAAGCAGAGGTTTCAGTAACTCAAATCAGAAGTAAAGATCTCTACCAGGGAAGAGCAGCTGGAGGCCAGGACTCGAAATGGTCCCAACACTACACCACTCTTGAGCATATACCCAGGGAACACTTCATCCTACCACAGAGACACTTAATCATTCACGTTCATTGCTGCTCTATTCATAATAGAAAAATAAATATGACATGTATAAGCTTATGTGTGGATATTAGCTGTTAAGTCTATGATAAACAATATACAACCAATAGAACCACAGAGGTTAGGAAATAAAATAGGCCTTACGGATGGACAGAAACCAGAGGGCTGAAATGGAAGGATCAAGATGGAAGGAGGAGAGAAGGGGAAGGAGAGAGGAAATATGTGTAGGACAGTTAATAGTAAGGACCATTTGAATGTCAGCATTCTTATTTGCCTGTAGTTCATACATACACATATAGTTAATATGTGTGTGTTTATATATATCATGTAATATGTGTATTAAATATATTATTCTATATATCAATGTGTATAAAATCACATGTGTTAGTCATAGCCTCAGAGTATTAGGAATTGTATCAGGTTGTACCTGGGAAATGACCCAAGCCCACAAACAATTAGCCCCTGGTTGACGGTTCTACTTCACCTACAGAAACTCAGGTAATACAAGCAACTCACCCTGAAAACCACAAAAACAGCTGAATCAAGGCCCTCCCCCAGTCTTTACTGACTTGCATTGGAAGCCTTACCCTCTCTGAGGAGTGGATGGGAGTGGGGTGCGTGGAAGGTGGGGGGCAGGAGGACAGGAAGGAAAGGGAACTGGGACTGAGACGTAAAATGAGAAAAGATAGTTTTAAAAAAGAAAAACAAAAACCAGCCAACAAGCGAAGCAACTGGAACTCCCTTATCTGTGGATATGGGAGAAACAGGATGTAGTCAGGGATAATGCTGGTCTAGCAAAGTGGCGGGTATAGGTTCGGTCCAAGAATCATGACGTCACCAGCCAGGGATAGTTGACTAGGTTTCCAGTGCCAGGGATGATCGTAGTTCTCAGGAATTCTGAGTCTGTGTTACCACATTTTGTAAAATATTCTTGTTTCATTTATTTCCATGGAAACTCCTGAATTTTGTTTTTTTGTGCACGAATAAAATTCTATTTTACATACAATTCAAAATGTCTTTATCTATTTATCAGGTGATAAACTCGCAGGTGTCCCAAATAGACGACAATAAACATTGATTTGCAAGCATCTATATGGTAGTCCTTTGAAATACAACAAGGAGTGCTGTGCATGACTCATGCCATAGCTCTGTATTTAGTTGTTTGAGATGCTATGGGGTTTGTATTTTATATGATTTATTAATGGTTTCAGCAGTTACACAGCCACCAGCACTCCCCACATTCTTGCTGTAATTTGTTGTCATTTGTTTTCTTGGTGATAGCCACTCTTACTGAGGTACATTAGAATATTAATGTATTCGCATTTTGCATCTCTCTGTTGGTCAAGGAAGGATGCTGGTCATCTTTTAAAATGTTAAGAGATTTATGTTTCTGCCTTTTTGAACTCTCTTTAAATGCATGGGCCGTTAATTTATTAATATTTACATTTTTAGCTCTTTTGTATAGTTTAGATATTAGAACTTGGTGCAATGTTTCACTGGCCAAGACTGTATCTCATTCTGTAGACTATCACTTAATCTGATCAGTGATTTTCATAACTGTGTAGAAGCCTTTTGGTTTCATAATATTCCATCTGTCAATTTGGGGGTCTTATTTCCTAAGTAACCAGAGTCCTATTCAGAAATTCCTTACCTATGCCTGTGTCTTTTTTTTTTTTTTTTTT